>NW_009624000.1:67535-84511 GCF_000690535.1 Cariama cristata | reverse complement strand
TTGACCGCACGGTGGGGGGGGGGGGGAGCAGTTTATGAACTCCTGAGTTGCTTTAAATTCTTATGCAGAATGAGTGAGAAAAATCTTCACATAGACTTTGCTGGACTTGCACAATTAGGGCAGGAGCCAGGCACGCTGCTTGATGTACAGCACTTTAACAGCCTCTGACTCATCATCAGAGGGAAGGTTTCAAACATGTTTAGGCACAACTACCTCCTCCTCTTGCAGGACCTCACTGCTGCTGCTGCAGCATTTTTGGCCCTTTTCTCCATAGCAGCAAACGCTCAACGCGGACACTGTCTGGACATCGGGATCTCGGTGTTCTGGCACAACCCACAGTTTCTAGAGGGGTGTGAGTCTGACGTGCTCCTGTATTTGAGATTATGCAGTATGAGCGAGAGTCAGCAAAATCATGTTCCACTTAAAAAAAAAAAAAAAAAAAAAGAGAGAGCAGTCTACTAGATGAAAAGCAGGAATACATATATCATATACACTCCACACGTTCCAAAACCTTCAGTGGACTAACTGCATTGCAGTGCATGGAGGTAGGGAAATAGTATTAAATAAATAAGCTATGGCAGGCAGTGTATGACTGTGAAGTTTAGCATGCACCAAACAGAAAGCAGAAGACACAAAGCACTGTGACATTAACTGCCACCTAGGTGTGGTCCTTGCTGTGTGCTTCTCTGTACGGAGACCTACCATTACTGACTGCATTACCGAATGCCTCTGACACCAAGCTCAACTGATCCAGGTTCCTAATACCTTTACATTCACGCACTTTATATTCCACACATGATGACTGTGTCTGTGGAGCCTAGTCCTTGACATCCACCAGCTCTCAGCCTGTGGTGGGAATAAATGACTTTGCCACTGCAGAGAGGAGATAGTGCGTAGGAAAAAAAGAACACCCTCAATCTTATCGTCATCGCACTTTGACCAGGTCTGCCAAAGAAAAAGCTGTGCACAAGGCCACCGTGGAGAATAGCCAAGCAGCATACCTGCTGTGCAGAAATCCGCCCCCCCCCCCCGACACAACACCCTTCAGATCCCACTCAGGCACGAGAGAGCTGGTCATCACCAGGAAAACAGGACGCTGCCTCATCTGCAAGGCTGTAAAACATACGCCAGTAATTTCAGGCACGTAAGAACTCTGATCGGCAGATTTTTTTCTGAGAAACCACCTCAAATTGGGATTAAGCAGTTACTAAAGCTACACATTGTAGTAACTGTTAATAAAAGATAATCTCTGAATGATAATCCATCCCCCTTCTATTTTCTGGGAAATGCCAGTAAGCTTAGGTAGCACTGAGTAGCAGACAAAGCAATTATTTCTTCCCAGCTATGCAAACCGGATTAAAATGCCACGTCATCCCTTTTCCTTATTACTCTCCACTGCTAGCAGTGGGCACCCTCGGTTTTTCCTGCCCTCCTCCCCTCTCACCAGTCAGCAAAATCTTCCAAATGGACGTTTACCCACCTGTTTCACTTTCTCCTCCTTGGCAAATGTATTATTTTGCTGAGTTTCTAGCCCTTCAACACCATAAATGGCTTTGAAATTGGCTTCTCTCTCTTGTGCACCTGCATCATCAATGTCGTCAGCAAGAGAGATGTGCACGGCTCGAGGAACATGTTTGTGTCAGAAAGCTGCTGCAGAGCCTTAGGGAGAGCACAGATACTGGATACTGATGTGATGCTTGCAAGCATCTTAAAAGGGACTTCAGAAAAGCAGGGTATTTCTGTCTTCAGATCACTGGGCTTTGGAGCTCTGAATTTTCCAATTTCTCACAGGGACATACCAGATTTCAGAGCAACATTTGCATCTTAAACAGTCCCATCACTTTGTTCCATGTTTTTGTATTGCATCTTATTGCACCACATCAGCACAAAACCCCAAACCTCCTGCAACTCTTTAGCCTACCAAAATGCCACTGAATCTCTGCAATTTGCTTGTTTTCTTTCTCCTTTGTACAAATGCGGTACATTGTACAAATGCGGTGACTGAACCAAGTCTCGTGGCATTCAGTTTTCCAATCCCAAGGCTGGTTTCCTTGCGGAGGATGAGAGATCACTGGGGTGCTACCAAAACCATTGCCCACCTCACGTTCAGAGATGGGTTGATGCAAATAAGTCACTCACAACAACCTGCGCTGTCCTTGGATGGATCTTGCCTCTGGTCACACAGCCTAACCTACTATTCCCATCTTAAATACTACAGCAAAGAACACCAGAGACTAGGCTATGGTAAATAGCTGTGATGCAATGGTTTCTAAATGAAGACAGGGGAATGAAGGGTATACTTTTACTAGCATTGTTTTCTGATACTTTTTTTCTAATTTTGAAACAATCACTATTCTGGGAGAAAAAGACAAGGAGGTGTGACAGACAAGATGCACGTGTGACTTATAGCAAGAGCTAGGGCACATGATACAGGCTGTGACACTTGCAACGTACTGTTTCAGGGGTTTTTTGTGGATATTAGCAGCAGTTTTATAATCTTCTAATACATTATACATACTATGACGCACTCAACAGAGTAATTATATTGGAAGAAATAAACATAAGGACAAAACTGTGCAAGAAAGGGAAGAGAAATTTAAAACAACACTTAGATCCCCTTTGCTTCTTCAGGCTCATGTACGTCTTCTGATACCAAGAGTCCTCACAACATCCATAATGCAGAATTGGGCCCCATGACAGCAGCTTAACAAGGCACTTAGCACGTGTCAACTCCCAGAGTTAGGTTTTCACACCCAACGCATCATGCGAGGAGGATAATTACACTCCTGGGAAAGACTACCAGTCTTGTCCTGTCTTCATAAGAGATCCCCTAAAACCAGATTTTTCTGCAGCTAGGAACCTGAACGAGAGACTAATTTTGGTGCAGCTCTATATTATGACAGCTATAGATGAGAAGTTGCAATTGGGTGAAACTAGTGGTCACAATGACCTGGAAGTCCTGAATTGCAAAGAATTAGTTATAAGGTCAGCCCTGGAATAATGCAGAGGAGCAATTCACCAGCACAAAACCCAAGGATCCCTCTTGGCCAGCAGTTCAGCATTCCTGAGAAGCAACATACTCCAGCAATTGTATTTACTCCTCTTCAGAGCCGAGACCTAAGTACACAATAACAAGCTGAGCTGTTTATTCAGCTGTTTTTGACACCCCTCTATCTTCAGACCTAATATTAGTTTGAATAGGATAGCATCCAAGTCTAGAGGGGAAAATTTAGAGCTGGTCCTGACTTAGCTAAAGCGAGATAGAAAATAACTATTTAGTTCCTACTCAAATTTCACCACTAGGCCATTAATTGGCTTGAGTTCTGTCTCCTTAAAAAAGCCTATTTTGGCAATGCAGGAGTCACCTACAGGTATACAAACCATGTGAGGGGATGGCTGGATGCGGGCAGAGCAGCAGCTCAGATCCAGGCTGGCATCTCAGCATGACGCCGAGAGCCTCTTTTGGTTGGACAAAGTGCTGTGCTGATGCGGATATGCAGTTCCCAGATTTAAAGTGATTCATGCTAAGCCAAGGCAGAGCACAGATGGTGATCAGCTACTGCTGCTGCAAATGTACCTTATGGGAGGAACCAGCTCCAATGTCCCCCAGAAAGAGTGAGGAATTTTCCTAATGTAAAAGCAGCGAAAGCTTAAAAAATCTAACCACAAAACTAACCACTCTACCCATTCCAGTTCTTAAAACATCACCAGCGTTTCATAAAAAAAATAAAAGAAAAAAACTTTCTGTCAACATTTTGTCTGTTTTCCATCTGTTCGTTTCCACTTCCCAAAGTGAGATCAACGCCTTTCTGCTGCAACAGCACAGTTACCTCTAGCAAACTGAGATCTCAGAAACAGAAAACAAGGCCAAGATTTTTCAAGTTATTTCAGATGGCCTAAGACTTCAAAATCATGCGGGAAAATGAGGGAGCCAATGGACTTCACATTCTCATGAAGATGTCTTAAGCCAAAAAAAAACCCCCGCAAAAACACCACCCCTCCCCAAAAAACAAGTAGTAGACTTATTTAACTACAAAAAATAAACATTATGGAAATAAAAGGCTGTAAGTATGGCAAGATTTCCATGATGTTGCTCCTGAGTTCGCAATGAGATTGTTCAGACTATAGACCCAGCGGTATTATCAATCACTGCATGAAGCGCAAGCAAATCTCATTGGGGAGCCCCATGCAGGCAGGCACAGCTGCATTTCATGTTACCTTTCAAACACAAAAGAAGAACAAATCTTGGCAGTAAACATCAACACAACTACAAGGCATCAGGAACTGAAAAACGCCAAGATATATTTTTAGCCCCACTACGTTCACCAGAAAGCTCTAACTGGTACCAGCTTCTCGTCTTGGCAACACAGATCCATTAACACACCGCTTGCCCCTGTATTTGTTCTATGGAGTAGAAAGTCTAGTCTGAATCTCCATCAGGATGCTGAGAGTCCTGCAGGGGAGAGGCTCTGGCTATCTTAAAAACCTATTCATGGTCTCCCACAACTAGTACTCGTGCATTCCACTGGAAGAGTAAAACCACCAGCCAAAAACTTGTGGGCTGCCTTTTATCCATCAAAGCAAGAAACTTGGTCCTCTAAAACTTGTGTGTCCTGAAAGCCCACAATGCTTTTAAAGCCCTGAGGCTTTGAAAGTCAAAACTTAATTCCACAACTTAGGTTCCCATCAATATATTATTGACTCGTATACAGACACAAAAGGAAAAAGAAAAAATACAAAGAAACAAAAAGCTGTCATTGGCCTAATTGTATGATATCTGTTTATTGTTTTACCTCAAACTAACAGAAAATGGGAACTTCTGTGAAAATGCCTCCAGTTTTTAGCTAAAGAAAGCAAAGAAACAGTCAAGACAATTACAGTTGTGTGTGCTGTGTAACCACCAAAGAGAGGGTCTGAAGTCCACGAACTACCACTCCAAAGAACTGTTGAGCTCTTCAAATAATATTTTCACTATGCAGTAGAGCAGAGGGCTATTGAATTGTCACAGGGTATCAAAGCTTCCTCCCTCAGATCATAAATCAGGTGATTAAATACAAATGACAGACATGGGCCCTTTTAACCATAATCAATGTGATTTCTGCCTGATCTCATAGTTTTAAGGCATGATTTACCAAGATTTAGGGTTAGAAATTTCTTCAATGTCATCATTTAAATTCTATATAAACCCCACTCTTGTATCAGCACTATTTTTAATCATTACCATGGTGACAAAACCGTAAAGGTGCTTTACACAAGGAAGGCTTTACCACACTTTCAAGAACAGTTTCTCTCAACTTAATTTTTTGCAGTTTTAAAGCACGCAAAAATAACTCCCTCTGAACTCTCACTGTTAGATACAAAAACTGATACTCATCCACAGCTATTGTATTAAAAATATTCGGTACTAATGGACAAGGAATTCATAACCTGGACGCAGTAAAGACCAGAAAGCATAGTCATTCAGGTCAAGTATGACTTTATATGACAGTCCATCCTTTTGCAATTAACAGGGCTGCTTGTGCATGGAAGTGTCTATTTCCTGAAGACAATCCCTATGAGAACCAGGGAAGTATTAATCCAAAATTAAAGTTTTTGAATGAAGGCCAACATTACTTGTTTTAGCATTCAATGCAAAATGTTTGCAAATCCCAAATGACAGCATTGTTCCAGTTTCCCAATTCATGGGAATCAAAACATGGAGTCTGTGTAGAAAATTAATTTTAAAACAGTAATGTGATTGCTAACTGCAGGTCAGGGGTGCATACGCATGCTGGGCTGCACAAGCACAAGCGCAGACAGAGGGATGAGGGAGGTGACTGCTCCGCTCTGCTCAGTACTTGTGAGACCACAGGTGAATACCGTGCCCGGTTTGGGGATTCACAGCTTGGTTGCACAAGCTCCCGGCAACCTCGTACAACTTCAAAGTATACCCTGCATTGTGAGGAAAAGGGCGGCGTGGGTGGGGAGAAGGTCAGATGATGTTCAAAGGTCCCTTCCAAGCTAAACAATTCTACAATTAACACATTTGCATTGTCTGTGCTAACAGATGGGTAAAACCCCTACCCAAGCAGCACTACTCATTAGGGGACAGTTGAGGACCAGTTAGTAGCATCAGTAGGAAAAACAAGGTACAGGCAAGCCTTTCTAGAAGATCCAGGTCAGAGGCGCACAAAGCTCAGCTTGAGTCATGCTTCATGCTTTACTGCAGACTTAGGTCTGTTCTTTCTGTATTGTGTCAATTCAGGACATTCCCCCAAAGGCTGTCAACTGACATTGCTGCATCATTCAGCTAACCAGAAAACACAAGCAACCCGCAATGAGGGCAGTGTTCAGAGTTTACTATGAAGCATGTTAAAAAATGCAACATGTCCTGTGTAACCTTTAAGGGCATTCCTCCCAACAAATGTAAATCTATACCTGTACTCCGTACCACAAGAGAAGACCTAAAGACCCCTGGAGAAGACCTCACTGGGGCCTTTTTTAATTCAACGGCAACATGGTACTAAGTTACTCAAGTGGGTCATTTAATGACTAATACTTTAATAGTAGGGCTCAACATTTTCTACAGAGGATGGTACCTCTGTGTGCTTGGCACTACACAAATACACAGAAAGTCTTTAGCCCAAAGATGGCAAGATATAAACAAGCAACAAAGTAGACGGATGCTGTCTGGGAAAATGCCAAGGGTACATGTTTGCTTATTTGCGTGTGTCCCAAAATTACTAGTCACAGTACCCCTCAAAGCCAAGCTTAGCAGTATTCATCCCTTACAGAAATGGTTGGTTACCACTGTATCTAGCCTAGATCCAGAAAGGGCAAAGAACTGCACGTGTTGTTATCTTTTGTATATTCACAGAAAGTGGTGTTATCTTTATTGATATGCTGTTATGACTTATCAGCTTCCAAATACCAAAGATTACATATCATGCTTTCAATCCAACCTCCTTGGTTGAAAGGAACATTCCTTACACAATGGATTAATGATTTGTTTAATTGTGAGGATCTGGACCGTTGTTAACATGTTCTGTTTATTCTCTGGACAAAGATAGCTTGGCTTAGGTATAACCTGAAGGAAATCAGGATTTCTAAAAATAGGTTGAGGTGCCCAATAAACCTTTAGGAGTTGTGATACACACTGATATTCAGATGAAATGAGGAATTAGGAGTAACCCCTAGTGGGAGGGTTTGAAATGGAAAACTTAAAGAGAAAATGACTACATAAGGAACAGTGTGTCCTTACATCCATGAGCGCAGTATTCAAGGAGAAAGTTGCACCTAAAAAGCTGTGTAAGCATCTTGACAGCTAGTTAGTTGGATGACACATAAAACCTCTTGGAGCTGGATCTAAAACATGGATAATTACGTGTTTGGTTTTCTTTTACTTCTGTTTATCTGTAGCATCTCTTTTATTATTCTCTGGGCTGCAGAAAGAAATTATTCTTGATTTTTATTTCAATGTTTGCCTCTAGAACAAAAATTATTTCCAGAGTGCTAGCTGGCAAATTGAATTCCCACAGCGTGTTAATCCTTAAAACTGCACCACAAAAAAGCGCTCTCACAGACCTTAGCACCTTCATACAGGACCAAAGGATAACCAATATGTGCCTGAACCTAAAGAGCTTCCCCAAATATTTAACAACCCAGCTATTCACTGGACCTAACCATTTTCCAAGTAGCTCAGATTACATGCAGCATCTGACTCCCAAGGCTCGAAGCACAGGAAAAGGAGCCAGAAGGACACTGACATTAGGAATCTGCTCCCACAACTCTAATTCAAGGAGCGGCAATCCCCACTGCTGGAAACTCACAGACTATCAGTTTGCCATCTGTAAAATGGGTTCCTCCAGCCTTGTTTGGGCAGGGTAGGGGAAGTGAAGGTCTCCTGGTCCACCTACACCTAGTACCTAGTACAGTGGGGCTCTGGGTTCAGCTAGACCCCCTAAATGATTCCACCACACAAGCACAAACAATAACAAGCTCATCTCTGTTGAATGTTTTCCCCTGAATAACTGCTTCAGCTATCTGCACCAGTTTGCATCTGTGTTCTACATGCCCGCAGAAATGTTTTGACTTATTATTCATAAGACCACTGGACAAATATATCATTCATCAGCACAACCACCCAATTATAATACAGCTGCGGCGATCTCTCTGCCAGCTGGTGCTTTGTGTAAATGACCCATTCCAGAAGAACAGGCTTCCTGTTTTTTTGTGTGCTCCCTCACTACCTGCTTAATCATCAAACCATACAAATTATGGTGTGAGATGAACCTTGGCAACTGGCTTTTAAAGTCATAGGCTATAGCGCTAGTGAAGTGAGAAACTTCACTAAGGTAGACCACATAACTGCACTCCTCCACTCTCCTTCTAGATATACCGCTTGCCGTGCCTCTTAGTTCTGTTGCGATACCACTTAAACCTGCCAAAAGTCAACCAAAGTAAAGAGCAGAAAGTTACCAGGTGCTCTTCCTCTGAACTATTAAGCAACAAAATCCAGCAAAACTATCTCCATTTTAGCGAAGAGGAATTTGTTAGTGTAAAGTACCTGGGCAGTGACTAAACTCTATCACTGTTCTGATGGGAAAAAGCTACTTGCTATTCTAAAAGGGAAAAGTCTTTCAAATCAAGATAATGTTTCACTTGTTTTTCAGAAACTGACTTAATGGGGGTGGGGAGGGAAGCAAGGAAGCAAAAATAAATTCTACTTTGCAACAAGTTGAATTACTCAGAGTTTCCCAAAATGAGAGGCTTGGTCAGAAGCATTGGAAAGTTTAAGAAATACTCCTTTAAAAACAACTCCTACAGAGCAAAGCTCCCTCTCCATGACCAAAAGGCATGTGAGCAAGCCAGGTCATTCTGTTGAGACTTTTTTTTTTTTCCATAATTTAATTGATGGGGTGGTTGGTCGTGGTGGGGCCAGGTTGCACCTTTAAGACTCCTTACTTTTTTTTCCAGAGTTGCACTGCCAACCTTGATTTTCCCCTCACTGCAGGAGCAAAGTGGGTACATGCCACCGGTACGTTAGTACCACAGCCATCCTGGTTGGGGGCGAGGTGGAAAAAGAAATTCCACCATCATTTCTGTCCATGCTTTCTCTGATCATCCTTGCCTGCCAAAGCAGGAGGGAAAATAACAACCATATGGAGATACTGTCTCTGCATGCTTTAAGCTCTTTGTTACCCTCAGGAGTTGCAAAGAAAGCAAGACTGGCTAGGCATTGTGTTAATGATACTGTCAAGAGGCCAAAATAAAGTGCCACACCACAGCCCAGCCTTCTGCTATCAGCGCTACTGTCCCACGCTCATTTAGGCAATCAGGGTAACAGACGGGAGAATATGCCAGTGGTCTGGAAAAGGAGATCTCGACACTTGGCTCTTACTGATAAGAACCTGGATCCGCTCAGAATATGATTCTGCCAGACACCGATGGCTATACAAAGCACAGCAATACTGTAGTCTTGCCTCACAACTATTTTGCAACTATCAAACACACCTACAACAAAACCAGTTTGGTGGGAGGGACTTCCTTATATTTTCACATGTGGTTGCTGTCAGCAAGCTGAAACCTTGATAAGCTACACAGCCAACCTGGCTGACTTTACTGAAACCCTGCTGAAGACAAGTCCTGAGCTGAAAGGCTACTGCTTGTATTTCCCACCGCAAGACAAGAGAGGACAACCATATTCAGCATCTGGCCAAAACTCGTTTCCAGCTTCATCAAAGATCCATACAGATTCCATCCAAAGGTCAGCAGCTACAGTTTTTGATAAGGAATGTGCTGCTTTTGAGAGACAAAGTTATCACTGTGATCCACTTCCCCTACTGAGTGCAACCAGTCCATTGTTCCCACTGAAAATGAGAAAGGGTTCAAGACCTCTGAAATGGAAACTGCCTTTAAATCCAAATCATCCTAAATCATAAACATGGACTGATGCATAACAGATTGATGATACTTAAAATAAGCAACTCTAAAAGACACCCTTTCTCCCTAGTTTCTCAGAAAAAGAAACAAACAAACAAATAACCCAAGTATCCCAAGAGTCCAGAGCATATGATTAGGCTGCAGTCATTCTGTAACGTATTACACTTCCCAGTACAACACCAAAACCACCCAATCTCTATACTGTTTAAATGTGAATTTACTGGCTGTCTACTTTTTGAAGCCAATCACATGTTGATAAAGCTGGGCTATGTAACAAGTTAATTTGTCCACTTCATTCACGATATGAACCTGCATACATGTTCTGATTTAGGGTTTCTGTAAGAAAAAGATTTTATCCATTCAGGGCTCTTACAATGGAAGGAATAGGGAATGCTTAAAAGTATTCTTAGAGGCAGACAAGGAAGACATGAAGTGCAGAACTTACCTTCCACTGCAAAGAATGGAACCACTGATCCCTCAGGTAACTGTTTGCAGCCTGCAATAAACAAAAGTTACAAACAGAATCATTAGTTTCTACCAGTGTTTCAGACCACCCAGCCAAAACTAAGCAAATCAGCCATGTGTGCCCTAAAACCAACAAGGCTAGACTCACCATATTCTTCTGAACTTTACGACCCTAGCTAACTTCACCCCAAACCTCAGCAGAGTGAGGGAAACCCTTTGCTGAAAGCTGCAACTTTACATTATAACCAGTTTATTTTCACAGAAAGCAGTGACACAAAGACCTTGCTGCAAATGTAAAATACCGCACCAAAACTTTACAAAACGTTAACCTCCTATGAAATGCTGTCCAACCCAAAGATTGTGAAAAAAACTCCTTGATTTTAATCAGGTTTTGGTCAGATCATTATTGTCTGTACGACATCTGCCTTTGCTATTAATCATCGGGAGCAGAGTAAGAAGATGGGTTGACATTTTACTAGGGGGGGTGGGTTTTTTCCATACTCTAGTTTCCCTTCTTGTCCTGTTCCTCAGCTGGCCCCAAAGCAATTCAAATAATGTCTTAGCTCTTTCAGCGATATTAAAGCAGAGTGAAAAGCGTAACACACACAGACGTGCAGATACATGCACAGACTGTTTGCAGCAATGGCATAAATATTGCAATAATCACTCCTAGCAATCACCCGTTTTTGTCCGTATTAAGCACAGCTGCCAGAAATTCTCAGTGTGAAGCCAGGTTCATAGCCAATGAAGGAATAGTTCAACACTCCCAAAGGTCAAAAGGCTCAGTATCAAAAAATATAAAAGCATCTACAGTGACGTAAATATGCATGCCTTAACAAGGTGACATGAGTTTGAAATATTTGAGTGGGTAGAGATGCCCTTTGGTTTTTCCAACTCTATCTCATCGCTGCCAATAGGCAATTTTTTTACTTACAATTCAAAACGCTTTACATAATCAGTGAAAATTACAGGATAGCCTATGTTAAATAAAAAAAAAGGGTGATGTTCTTCATCAGCTAAAACCCACATACTTCTTGCAAATTAAAGCATCATTCAACAGATTTCACTCCCCAAGACCTTTTCAGGTAATCGACACCACAGAATGAATTTCATTTCCCGACACTGGTTTAGTTCACTGCTAATGGCAAGAATACTACAAGTAAAAACATTGCATGGTTACCAAAACTCTCTTTAAACTCAGATACTGATGTCTCGGTGACATAAATTTGGACTGATTTCTCTGAATTAAATGGAGTAATGCTCTTTTATATTTGTATTACATATTACTTATTTATATATTAATGAGAATCAATTGCTCCTCCGGTAGATCTCTAGGCAATAAAGCAGAATAAATCTATCATAAATAATCTTGGCCGACCACAGAGTTTATCAAAAACAAACTTTCCATTTCACAAAGAATGCTGACATATCAGAATATGATTTTGCTAGAAATGAAAACAAAATGCATAACTTCCTTTTATTTTTTTTTCTTTGCATGCAATGAAAAACCGGGAAAAAACATTTAGAGTGCAGATCTTCAGAATATTTTGGTTTGCCAATATTTAACTATTTTCTTTCTGTTATTTACACAGTATTTTATGTATGCATTATAACATATGACAAGATAGACCTTTTACCTATATATGTTATAGAATTGAGTTTCAATTCAATATACTTTATACAATATTTTAATATAATAAAAAGGCCAAAAATAATTCGCCACAAAAAGCCTGAAGAACATTTTTAATGTAATTAAAAAGGCACAACGTAAATATGCTTAGATATTTCTTATCTTTGTCCAGACAAAATGCTTTAAAAACCCACTAGACTTCTTTGAAAGACTCAATTTCATATTGAACCCTTTTTCTTTCTTTTTTTTTTCCCCTTAAAAGAGTAAACTGTTTCATGGAGAGGAACAAAAAACCTTAATTTCAAATGCTAGCATCAAAGTCCTTTAAAGAATAAGTAAAACTCAAAGTTTTTGTAGGTTTGATCATGTATACTAAGCAATAGCACCAATAATACATCCGTTACTTCCTCCAATACACACTCATCCATTACTTCCTTAAAAACAACATATGCAGATTGAGTATATAGGAGTTATGCAAACTAAGATACTGTTATCTAAATTGATAAAATCCAAAATATTCTAGGGAGATGAAGTACTTCTCTCAAACAGGCAAAATGTCAACCTGATTTAATGCCTGGTCTGACCATTACAAGACTTGAACCAAAAATGCACTGAAGTCTAAAGAAAGAGCAAATGCTAAAGCCCTAAAAGGGAACTGTTGAGAGCTGTTAATTATCCTTCTACTTTTGGGATGTCAGTAGCTACAGACTGTAAGACCACTACAAATAAATAGAAAATACTATGTGTAGATAGATTGTGCAACCGACTGGAGCCTTACATAAACTGGATGACAGAAACTGTTAATGAGGACAACAGCATCAGGCAGAGGTAGAGACCCAAGCGGACTGCAAATACTGGAGGAGAAAAGAAATGAAGAATACTAAAAAAGGCAAAACCAAAACCAGAAGAGGAAAGACTTGTTTAACTCGACAGCAGCAATATACAAAAAGTACTTAAAAAGTAAAGTTAGCAAAGTGACCAGGTTCCAAGCATGGGACCAAGCACTGTCTACACGTACTGTTAGCTATTGTAGAGAAGTGATTAAGAAAACTTGCATCTGGATCTAGGTTAGGAGTTTGAACCACTCTAAAACTGGAAACTCTCAGAGTTCGAACTGTCATTCAAGACTACCTCCAAGGAAAATGAAGACAAAGAAGACAAAGTGAACACAAAAGTGGAAAAACAAACCTTTAGGGAATCCTCACACTTCTATTAATGATCAACGATCAGGACTCAACAGTAAGAAGAACTTGGAAAGTCAATGGTCATTTCACCAGTGTTCTTTCCACAGTGTTCAACACAGACTGAATGCATTGAACCCAACCACCGTTATCTGGACGGAGCTTCTCTGACACCAGCATTCTCCACTTCTCCCAGCCAGCACAGACTAATCCTTCCAGCACACCCTTCCGCCTGCCCAGCTCCAGCAAGCTGTAAAAACCACAGCGATGTGCAGGAAACGCTGGATCTTTTGCAGAGGACAGCAAAGAGCTCGCTCTTGACAGCATCCTGTGTTCCTCCCTCCTCTTTTTCAGGGTTACACTGAGAAAGGGACTACAGGGACTATTTCTTTATTACAAAAAGAACTGTGAGCTTCATAGCATGTGAGGATGATAGAAGAGCCATCAGGCTCTTGTAGGTGTTCATCCAGACAGCTGTCCAGCCGATGACCACCTCTGGACACGCTAACTTACTCAAGCATACAGGTTATTGTGCATAAACTTTCCAAAGTCTGGAGCAATAGGCACCAAAGTGTAAAGCAGTGGAGGGAACAACAACTTACTTAGAGAGGCTGCGTACACACATTTACAGTTTTATCTGATGTGCATTCCCAGACCCCTGCACTCCTGCGCTGAAGTCATCGCTTCCCAGGAAGTGACACCTACATTTTTTCACTCCAGCTGAGGGCATAACCTACTATATTTATTCAGCTCTAGGGTACAATAAAGAGGAGAAAATGAGACACAAAAGACTAAACCAGGCTTTCCTTAGGCACTCTGACCACATAGGGAACGTTTTTCTTACTCTCAGCCTTGCCCACACAGTGGGTCCAGTTCTACGCCACTAATCTTACACAGCTACTTTTCCAACTTAAAAAAAAAGATTCAGATGGAAATGTTTTTGCTGCTGCTGTTACAAAAAGTCAGTGAGATGACAGGAATGAAGTAAAATGAAGATTTTATAACCTATCTACATAAAATAATAGTTTGGGCCCCCTGTGTGCTTGGCATGTTTAGGCCCCGGTTCTGCTAAGAATTTTGTTCTCAAAGGCAATGACTTTAGCAGGGTTGTGGGTGGTGCACGGTCCAACTGACTGGAGCTTCTTGCACAATCAAGGCTTCCCATTGTTTTTGCACAACTACAACATAGTAGAAAAGTACTTTAGAAAACAGGAAAATGTGGCAGTAAAACTCTTAGAAGGTGCATGAAGATCCAAAATACTTGTAGCTTATTATTATTCCAATCAAGAGGAAGAATATTTACTTTAAGAATGCCTACTCTAGGTAGTACTTTTTTTTTTTTTTTTTTTAAGATGAGTTGATCCTGGAACTGTGTTCTGAAGGATTTTATATTCTAATTTTGGGGGTGTAAAAGTTCAGTCAGAGAGGAATAGCCACCTGGGATCAGCTGTAGTACCAACTTTACTCATAGGATTAATTTAATCAGCTTCAAAATGACTGTTCACAGGAGGAAAACTGTGCAAGAGATTAAATGCCTGCATATGCAGTGCGTTGGTCAACATGAGTAAATTTACATCTCTGCTCAAAAAAGGAAGTATTCTTCTCTGCACCCAAACTACTTCCTTTCTTAGTGAACAAGTAGGAATACACTTTTTCATTAAAAAGCAGTGAACTTTTTAAAAGCAGATTTTCTTTTTGCTCACAAAAGTAGGAAACTGAACACGCCAATATTACAGCCCCTGTAGGAATTTCCACCCAAGCGAGGAGGAGATAAAATAGGAACCTGCGTGGTGCTGAGAAACAGAACACTTGAAACTCTGCAAGAAACCAGCCACTCCAGAAATGATGGTGAAGACCTTTAGCTAATATAAATACTTGCAGCTCCACTGATACCAATATGTCTACAGCAACAAGCATCAGCAGAAAATTTGTCATTTCCACCACACCACACATGCCATGCTACCAAGTTCTTTTAACGGTAAGTTAGCACTACAGTATCCCTTTTTACTGGCATGTGCATTACTCAGAAGAACACAAGAACAGGCTTGTCCACATAGCAAAAGGCTCCCAGCTTTGTCCTTAGAACAGCATGCTTCACACATAGCCTTCTAAGAGATTTTGCCATTTGAAAAGATGTGGCAATAAGTGGGATCTGATGATCCAGATTCTGTTTTTTAACTCTTCCTGGTTTTATTCTGTTTCTCTTTCTCTCCCTCGCTTGCCTTCTGGTCACCAGGATGGGGTTTTGTTATGCTTTCCTCCAGCTCATATTCATTACTGGGACTCGTAAAATATTGCAGGCTTCTCTGCACCAATTTATGATCAGCCACAGGAACGGCGGAGCAGAGCGGCTCAGGGCTGCAGGAAATCGAAGCCCCATGGCACTCACGCTGCTGCCTCACGCAGACTCTACAAAACTTTTATACTGCTGATGCAAATCCCAGCGTTGCACCTCCACGACACGGGCAGGCCTGCAAGTGAAATCTGTCACTCTTCTGGCTTAACTCAAAGTACAGAGTTGCTGGTAATTGCTAGAAATGCTGTTTTCCTCCTGAAAATATTCCCCATCTCTGCTGGATTCTGGTCCCTGCAAAACCTCTCCACACTGGCAACATCAGCTGGATGTGCACTTAAAACAAAAGGTAGGTTCTCCGAGGAGACTAAAAAATCCAGTGGAAACATTTACCGTGGGGACTCCCTGGCAAAACCAGCACGCTCAAGCACCGAGCTGAACGTGTGACTGTTGTGCTTGTCAAGACTTCCCATTCTGTTCGTTTTTCCTTCTGACTACACTTGATTGCCAAGAAGTGAATAAAACATCACTAGCGATAGGGATGGAAGGGGTGCCTTTAAGGCATTTAAGACCCATCCAAAAGATGGACACCACGGGAACGCAGGCAGTAGTGTCATGACTGAAACACCAAAGCCTTTTTCCTGGTATTCTTCCTACGTTTGGTGCTAAGCAGCTTGTGAAATTATACTCTTTTTTCAATCTCTTTCAAAAGGTTATTCCAGTTATTTCACTATCAATAGCAGTATCCTCTTTACAATCATCCACACAATACCATAATCGCACATTGTGCTTTGCAAACAAAGCAGAAGAGCAGAAGTTTAGCCCAGCTCAAGGAGGCCCAGCTATTACTGATACTAAAGAGCTCACACTCCTTTCAATGTTAAATTTAGCTCCTATTTCCCAGCCTAAAGAGCTTGTGACCTACGAGCCAGTCTCAGCAACATCCTCTTTCACACCTGCTATCCCAACTGTAGGAAAGAAAAAAAATCTGCGAGAGTTGACTGCTGCTCATTAGAAGGACCAGGGATCACGTCATTTGGCAGGAGGAAAGAAAACAGAAGCCCCCAGCACATCTAGAAAACTGACTGTCCGTGACTCCCAGAAGGTACGATGACAATCCCTAAACACCAGGCAGTGAAACACGCCTGTGCTCAGACAGTTGTGCTTATACAATAAACACTGAGTGGGAAGCACACACACGAAGACGACTTTTCGATGCAGTCCCAGTCCAGATTAAGCTGTTTGCTGCCCAATCCTCCTCTGCAACCCAGGTAGACACATCCTGTTATCATGATCCGATTTCCTAAGAGGAGCTGCATCACCTCCGGCGCTGCTTGTCAGATTTCATGTGTTAAAATAGGTTGGGATGGGTCAGTATTGCTATGTGAGGACATCAGGATGATGTAAGGAAAGGTAATGGCACTCTTCCTTCTCCGACTCATTAGTGTGCAGTAATAAGCCAGAAATAGACCTTGGTGACAGCAGA
>NW_009624000.1:54029-67504 GCF_000690535.1 Cariama cristata | reverse complement strand
GGTGGAGATGGGGGGGGGGGGGGGGGGGGGTAAGAACTTGAACATGGACTCGGACTCCCTTGTGGCATTTGTCATGCCTAACACAGACAAATACACGAAGGATGCTCTGACACCACATGCTGACATCCTCCCACAAGGACTGCTGGAAATTAATTTCCATCTGAGGGATATGCTAGTTGTCTGAAATTTGCTTCTGCTTAAAATCAGTGAAGCAGAAGTTGGAATTCTAAATTTTTCTGCAAAATGAAAAAATCAGGAAAGCCTGTGATTTAGAACTACTAAAATGTTTCATTTTATGTCAAACCATGTCAATAGTACCCCATAGTATTAAAGAATTTACAATACAGCATGTGCAAAACATGTATCAAAATACAAAATTGAAACTAATCAGAAACACAAAATAAATTGGGGGAGTAGTCAAAACTTCATTTAAACATTTTTATATATATAAACCTCATTTAGATCAAGTCTTTGAAAAAAACCAGACTTCACCAAAAGTGCAGTTCAGAAGAAACAGGACTGGGAACATGTTTTGGACTAGTTTGACTTGTTCCACTATCAAGCACTTCCTGATACCAGAGTTGGACACTACATCAGAGTATGCTGCTGCTCAGACTAGTAGGGCAGAACAATTTCATAAGAGATCAGACGTCCCAATTTCCCATAAATGTATTGAAGTCTCTCGGAAATCTGGAAATAACTGAAGTATGCAAGGGCTAATTTCTCAGCATTTCCGTTTCCCAGCACCTCAGTGAACGTGTCTTTTGGATACTTAAGACTCTTTGTGACATATACTAGACAATTTCTGCTGAACTCAACTACTTGATAAATCCAGTTTTTTCATCTTGATTTCTTAAGTATACTAAACATAACTCTTAGTACTGTTTTGTATTTGTGAATACACATTACAACTGTACAAGGGAAATCTATTTTTATACTCCATCCAATCTGTCCACATTTGATAAATCGAGACACTACCAAGGACCGAGTCATACTAAAAACATTTTTAAAGTTTGTATTTTCAATTATGTTGAAATTCCCATAGAGTTATAATGTAATCTGATCCAGTCTGCTCAGCCAGTCAGCAATAAATGTAACAGAAGACCAACTCACTCCACTACTTTATCAGTTCCTATGAGGTTACATGAAGACACTCATCTTTTTGAAGAAAATACCAAAGTATCCACGCTAAGATATTACTTTCTCACAAACATAATTATTTGTGTGTTTGGTTTGTTGGGGTTTTTTTAAAGAAACAAATGGCAGGCTGCTCCAGATTAATGTCTGCACACCCTACCAATTTCCTTTAAACTCAGCACGGAGCTGTGGGTTCAAACTTTATCTTGTTTTGTATTAAGCAGGCCCATAAAGGCAGCTACCATAAACTACAAAATAAAGACTTAGAAATGGAATTTGGAAAGGCAGATGTAACTATTCTAGCTGTTGAAACAGACAGAAACATAAATGCTAGCATCATTAAGGAAATTTATGGAAAAAACAGAGTCAAAATAATCACAAAAATAAAATCAAAATCATCCAACTTGATAAATGAGTTTCTAATTAATTCAGTTAACAGCTTAGGCAAGGAAGATATCGTCAATAATGAGGACCCTAATTTAGCGGTTGGGAAGCCACAGCTCGTCTTCCTGCCTTCCCCAACGTCACACACAGTAGAGGCTTTTCAAACCACAGAATCAGGACTTAGGTGGACTTGCAGCAGCCTGTCTGAAGTTCAGACTCCCTACACTCCCCGGTAACACCTAAAATCAGTTAAGTTATTTTGAGCCACAGAATTTTGCTAGGCACTGAGCAGAGGCATGTGTGTACGCTCCGAGTGCAATGGGATACATGGTTGTGCTTCAAGGACACGTGAAAAGACATGCAAATGCCATCTATGCACCACAAGGGTCCACAAAGTTAGATGCTTTCAGGTCATCCCAAATTTACTTAGCTGCATCATTTTCAGATTAAAATGGGGGAATGGCTGCAGCCTCCTTTTACAGGCCTGCAAAACCCCAGGATTACACCAGTGAAGTAAATGAAAGGGAGCTCCAGAAATATACTCCACAAACGATGTGGTCATGAATGTTTCCATGTACACCTCTAACCATTTCAGAGTGAAAGGGTATTCGCTATGTTGAAAATCATCAAAACCTCATGATATTTTTATGACATTCCAAAACCATCCCAAATCCCAAGCACAGGAACCACACAAAGGACTGAAGTCAAGTATTGTGTTCTCTGGGCTGCTGCTAAACAGCTCTGCATATAGACAGACCCATCAGCCTGTCTGAAACAAAGGCAAAGGAGAGCTGGACCTAGCTAGACCTAATATTAGCAAGACCTAGTGTTAGTCACATTGGCTTCCCTACTCAGAGTCAACTTTGCTGCTCCACGCCTCTACAGAAGGCTATAGTATGGAAAACACGGACTACCTTGGCACCTAGCCTTGGGTTACTGAATGATACCACTTAGGTTATTTTTCTCATGATCTGCAGGTAGAACCATTTCAGAAGAGTTTTAACTCAGCCCTCCCTGGACACAGATGGTGTCACATACTTCATGGCCCTACAGGGGGTTCAGCAAACAATTCACCACCAAGAAATAATGACATGCTGGACTGTGCACCATGGATCACTGCAATGCATACCATGATTCTCTTGGATAAATGATCCAGCAGATATGGTCATCACAATCATTAGTGTACCATTCAGTAGGTTCCCATCTTTTTATTTACTGGACTATATTTTGTGCAAAAGTGGAGTGGTTAAAATAAGAGTGTGTGTGTACACACCCAAATACACAAGCTCTATCAGGATCAATCCTTTGAAGCTGTTCATACATTTTCAAGAAAGAATATCCTTTTTAAATTTCATGAGTTATCCACAGTTTAAACTGATCTTTTCTTCACATTTTCTGCAGAAATTGCTCATCCAGTCTGTTTACAGTCCTACCTGCATGAAATGCGTATACACAATAGTCATGGCTGTATATTCAACTGAAAAAGTAAATTCCCAAAGGGTAACAGGTAACAAATTGTCTTTGAAACAACGTTGAGAACTATGGTAAGAATTAAGTTGGAGTCAATTCAGTCTTTTTAAGTTATGACTGTTCAAAGTTCTTTGGGGGCCAAGCAGCTGGGTTTTTAGTTGCTTTCCTTTTCTGACTCTAAAGCAGTTCCAAAGCTCAGTGCTGTGGAGTGCTTTTCTATCACTAAAACTTGCAATGACCTAAGGAGTCCTACAAAGCCTCACAAGTAGATGAAGAAATTTGGAATAATGTAAGCACAGTGTCTTCTGTTAGAAAACAACACTAGGAGAACTAGCATATGTAGATATCCATACAAATATACTGAAATCTTCCAGTGAAGATCAAACATCTTTTTTAAAAAAGAGACCTGTTAGTTCCAGTGCAAGTTACAGGTTTCCTATACGAATTGAAGGATGAAATTTTTAACTTGTTTCATGCAGGAATAGGACTATATGTAAAAATACAATTGTTCCAGGCCCACATCAATGTGCCTTTCCACAGAGCACTATTTTGATGCACAAAATCAGCAAGAAGATTTAATCACTCTGGCCCAAAATTTCCATTCTGAATGTCAAACAACATGAAGAGTTTCAGAGCTATCACCCTGAGCAAATTTTCTGGTTGTTAGATAATTTGACAGTACTGAGTTCTCTGCCTTTTCTAAGTCTGCCTAATTAGGATTTCATGCATAGCAAACAGAAGTTAAAGGAGATTCATAGTAAGAGAGAAAGAAAATTTTACTTCTGTGTTTACTGTACCTGCAGTAAGACAGTACCCCCTGGGATTGTGAGCTGTAAACAGTATTTAGGGGCATTCTCCCAGGAAAGCAGTTGAACATCTTCAATAGCACTGTAGGAAATCGAGTTTTCCATGTACCCAGTTGGCTGCAAAAAAACAAAGGAGAGGAAAAATATGTTTACTTAGTCATCAGAAGTTTCACAATTTCAAAGTAAGAACAGCACTATCAAAATTACTCTTGGCGTTGAAAGTATCTGCAAAATATCTAATTGGAAAGCAAAATTCCTATACAGGCCATTCGACAGAGAGATTCATCCAGCTACCTTCATCCAACTCATTCAAGTGTTAAGATCACTCACACAAAAACAAAATGAGGCCAGACCTAGGTGCCTGAAATACGAAAATGTCAAATTGCATTTGTTCTGGACCCAAAAATCAATGGAACCTAATTTCAAGTTGAATTGAGCTAGGAAGGGGTCTGACCATGCACATGCTATTAATGTATGAAGAAGCATCTCAATCATACAGACAGAACAGCGGTGTACTATATTAAGGTAGTTTATTCCATGCATTCTTGTTCTTCTCCCTGGCTGCAAGGTTGATCAAGCACATCATCAAAATCCGGACTGCTACATTTGACAGTGGTTCTTGAGGCTCCAACGATTCAGCTCTTAGACTCAAGCAAAAGCAGAGCAACCAACCTACTCCCCTCAGCCTACACATAAGTACTGGTTTCCTGCACAGACTGCTGATGCTCAGTTTAAAGTGAAAGTCACAATTAAAACATAAATAAGTAACTGTGCTTTGCAATTACATGTACAACATAAATTGACAGGCGCAAGGAAACAAACATTAAATTCCTTATTAGTATCCCCATAATTCTTAGGTATTACAGAAGTACAATTATCTCTGAGATAAGCTGAAATACAAATGTATATACGCAAGCACACATAAAATTATGTCCTAAACATAAGCACATACACAAAGATATAGCTGTGTATCTATCAAGTATGCATACATACACCGTACTTCATGCAAGTCTTCATGTTGTTTAAGTAATTTGAGTATTTAACAGAGGTCCTCAAAGGCATCATTTATTTCGCTTTGCTACGGCATAAGCAACCTGATCAGTACTGCTATGGCACAGAAACTATTTTCATACAAAAATGATTAATCCCACCACATGGATAAACCCTTGGGTTGGCCATGTCTTGCAATAGAATAGAGCTCATTACGTTTATGAATTATTTTCTCACTATTACTGGTTTACATGTAACTTAAATTTCTCAAACTTACTCCCACTGTGCCCAATACATAAGTTATTTTTAACTGACAGTCTTGAAATAAAGGCGGCAAGGGAGAAACCACATCTATTTCAGGGTCAAACAGGGCCAACTCTTAAAATCACAACACAGGCTTCCTGGGGGCGAGTGTGAAATAAGCAAATTGCATTTGGAACGTCTCTACTTCTAATTGGTACAACCTTCTTCCATAAGTTAAGTAGGTGGTGCATCTGGAAATCGTACTTCGAAGTTATACACTTCATACACGTTCATAAGGCCATAAACATCATCTGCCAAAATGCAATGATGGCCCTGTCATCCACCTTTGCTGCTACAAAAAGTCAGTTGTCTTTTTCAGCAAGAAAAACCCAGCAAGCCAGGGAACTGAACTTTTAATATCTTCTTCAGTAACGTTTGTTGCGGCAGCGTTCACTTTACACTAGCCCCCGCTGAAAACAATTTTCGCTGTCTCTTTAACGAAAACCTTGTTAGGCAGGAAGTATGATAAACTTCTGCTTATTCATTTACCCACAATATTGTTCTACACTAGTGGCTGGAATCCCAGTGGCTTAACGCTGATACTGTACGTCATGTGTTGCCTACTGGAGAGTAATTATCTCGTTCTCACAGGAAGCCAAAGGCCCAAGATCCTTCAGTAATCAGCATTACAACACTCGGGGAAAAACATGAAAACAGCCAGCATAAAATCTAGTATGCTCAGGAGGCAAAGTTATCAAAAAACATGCTCTGAAAGACTGGAGAAGGGAGAAAACCAAAACCAGCCGACGCAAATACAAAATTAAATGAATCAAAGCTATTTAAATTTCTCTCTTAAGAAGGTGCTGACTGCCCTTAATACCCTCCATTAACTTCAAAGAGGATTTGAAGAATTCTCACAGAATCTGTTCCCAGGAGAAGCCTATTCCGTACCTTAAACTATCCATGTCAAAAGCATTAAAGACAACTGATCCAGTTCAATCACAGCTCTGTAGCCATACACAAGTGATTTCATCACAGGCATAAACTTCTTCTCACAGGACAGTCCTTTTCGTTAAGGAGAACGGAGGAACACAGAGTTCTGCAATTTGCAAAGGATGGGAAGACCACCTAAACCATAACATGGAATTACACAGATGGTTACTCTCTCCAAATGAAAGCATTATGCCAATGAGGTCGTTTACATAGCACTCGTATGATCCCACTTCCATACCTTCTATCAAGCCATACCACACAAAAAGCTTTACTACAGTTGTTTGCTATCTTACTCAAAAAATTAATAGCCCAAATCTACTTTAATCCATGTAAGCAATGCCATATGCATTGTTTCTGTTTTCATTAAAAACACCATGGTCTACAAAGTGAAATATTTTCAATTCTGAAAACACCAGCTATAGGCAGCTTCACCTCTGTTTTGCAATGAAAAGAGTCTAAAGCAAAGTGATTTATGTGGAGTTCCTTGAAATTGTGCTTCTAGATGCTCTGAAACACTGAAGACCACGCTCCCACATCAGAGCGGCACAGAAATGCTCCAAAGAAGCACTGAAACAGAGCTGTCCTCAGACTCGAGGTTCCCGGACCTCACAAGGCTACGGTGCTCCTCACAGAGGGACCACGGCACTAATGAGGTGAAGGTCAGCCCCACATAAAGGTGTCCTTTCCCTAATCCCTGCGCACACACAGATGCGAGGACAGAGCGGTGTTCCCCGGTTGTGTTTTCTCAAGACCAAGCACAGTTCAGTCGTTTATCAGGAAATGGCCTGAGGTAAAACCACAGCCTGAGTCACTGGTTCCTCTTAAAACACAGGCTATTTTGACATTCAGGTACGCAAACGTCGATCATGGTGAATCATTGCGGTTGATAAATAAGCAGTGTAAGTGTTGCACATTCTCATGTTCCAGTTGGTCTTGCTTGCACACAACACCAGAAGCTGCCTCTTCACCCCCGGGTCCCTCCATGGGAAATTCAAATTAGAACAACACACAAGACCAGCAATGTGGATTCAGAGATTTGAAAATATCTAAAATGAGACAGATCCTCAGCAGGTACCACGAAGCATCTGGCATCAATACTCATCTTAAGCAGCATTCCCACCTCCATCCACCCACTTTGCCTCTGCCCATACAAGTATTTGGCTAGCTGTGGCATCAGGCAGATCAGGGAACCCATCCAGTTTTTACCAGATTACTTTTTAGCTCCTTTGGCCCCATTTCTAATGTGAAACAGAAACTAGGATGTTAACGTAACTTACGGGGCAGCATGTCATGGGGAAGGGAGTGAGCAGTGAGAACCTGAATATTTCAGCCTAATTATTGGTATGAGACAGTCTAAAGCCACACCATCTTTGACCAGTAATACATCAAGTTCAGCTGAAAATGCCTTTACTTAAGAAAATAATAATTCTTATTTTTATAGCTGTCATTTTTGAAAGGAGATATGTATTTCTTGGCAAAGTCTGAAATCTATCAAACGAAGCAAGATAATGCACTTTTCTCATTCACTCTACAAAATTAATCCTGACTTAGGAAACTTTGGCCAGAGAATCTACATCTGTCAGCTTACAGATTTACAGTTACAGTTTTAACTTCTGGCTATTTGCTTTTGAACATGTTCTGAAAAACTGTAAGAGACTCATAAATGAAAATGAAATTTATTACAGCAAACAAAAACCCTAAGTCAAGGAAACATTTTTCTCTTCACGTTAGCCTTTAGCCTCCTAACGAAACATGCAACTGCTCCGTTGGGAAATCAGGTATGTTTTAACCTCAGTGAGAACTTCACCTTTTTTCAGTTCCATGAAGATTTATTAATCATACAGCTTTGAAACAACTTTGTACCAGAATAGCCACACACCAAAACCTACTATAAATCAGATCTTAGGGGAATCCAGTGCTCCCAAAACTGGAAGAACACGCAGGCTCACACATAAGGCTAGGTTTCTCTCAGTGTTTCAGGGAAAAGTCGGCAGCAGCAGACTACTCAATAATGCAAAAATATGCCCACTTGTTTCCATGGGAAATTCTAAAAGGGAAAGAAGAAACATGACGTCCATTGTTAATATGAGGCTTGTATGCACTTACTCATATAATAATGTACTAAATCTTCAGCTGCATATTTTCCAAAGAAAGCATCTAGAAAAGATGAATTCTACAAATAGAAATGGTTATTTGCATTAAAACATATTTAGACTGACAAGTCCCACCAACACAACAACAACGAAGAATGATTTTCCCAATTAAATACTCCAGATGGTGGGGGAAAACTGGGCTATTCCAGACCTTTGCTCTCCCACTGTCAGGTGCTTATTTCTCTCTTGGCTGCTCTTAAGAATGAGCCATGCTGCTGTAGCCCAGGAGGAAGAGCATACTGTATTACAGATAAGTTTTCCACACCCAAACAAGATTCAGTCCTGCTAAGTAACATGTAGGAACAGTTGATTGCTCTCAAAACTTTGACGGGGGTGGAGACTTCAGGCAGCACACTGAAGGGTAATGGACTCTGAAACTGCCGAAAACAATGGATGATTCGAAATAAATCTTTGTTAGGAGACATCCATGGCTCCAGAGAATGTCCCTGCAAATGTAGCTATTTCAGATAAGAGCAATTAACATCTTTGTTCATTAACTATATAACCTACCAGAAGACATTTATCAAGTTAGGCAATTAGTAGTACTATGCCATAATATGCAGCGCAGTACAATTTGTCTCACTTTTGATATGGAAGAATTTACTGCCATGTTCACTTGTCATAATGACTTGAAAGAGTTTAAAATCAATGTTAATCTCACAGAGATTAACGTCGTAAGAAAACAGACAGAAAGACTAACAGCGGGGGAGACACCCAACTCTGCTGCAAAGTTGCACAGAGGAATTTCTGAGCTTCCTTGGAAGAACATTCCCATCTAACCCATCACACTTCCTGGATCCCCGGCCTGCCCATCATCACCATTCCCTTCCCACTCCTCCCAATAAGTAGGAAGTTTCATGTCTTGGATCATAACAAAAGATCTCACTTGCTCTGTGCATTGGGAGTAGGACTACATTGGGTGAAATGGGTGCTTAATCCAGGGACCCATGGGGAAGGGATCTCTTCATGGGACGAATCTAAATTATTTCTGCTTGGAGCTGCTTTGTTCCCAAGTGCCTCCAAGTTTGGTAGCGATGTTTGGTGGGTTTTGAAGATTTTTTTGATACATGGAAACAAACTTGGACACAGTGGCCCAAACTCTCAGTAAGGCTCTACCCATCCATATCAGCCTAGGGTGTACTACTGCATAACTAGTAATAGGAAAAAGAGGGAGAGGTTTTCCTACCACATGTATTTGTGTGTGGTGACTGTGTGTATAAACATCCATGTGTACGTATAAATGTACACACACACACACCTGTCTGTCTTTATAGCTACAGAGATAAAAGATAGTAGAAATATATCCCATATTTCTCTACACAAAAATACAGCAGCAACTGTCATATGCTGTGCTGGTTTTGGCTGGGGTAGAGGTAATTTTCTTCACAGTAGCTGGTATGGGCTATGTTTTGGATTTGTGCTGGAAATGGTGTTGATAACCCAGGGGTGTTTTCGTTACTGCTGAGCAGGGCTTACACAGAGCCAAGGCCTTTTCTGCCTCTCACCCCACCCCACCCGTGAGGAGGCTGGGGGGGCACAAAGAGTTGGGAGGGGACATAGCCGGGACAGCTGACCGCAATGATGCAGGGGATGTCCCATACTGTATGACATCATGCTCAGCATATACAGCTTGGGCAAGAAGGAGGAAGGGGGGGATGTTGCGAGCGAAGGCGTTTGTCTTCCCAAGTAACCGTTACGTATGATGGAGTCCTGCTTTCCTGGAGATGGCTGAACACCTGCCTGCCCATGGGAGTGGGGAATGAATTCCTTGTTTTGCTTTGCTGGCCTGTGCAGTTTTTGCTTTACCTGTTAAATTGTCTTTATCTCAACCCATGAGCTTTCTCACTTTTACTCTTCTGATTCTCTCCTCCATCCCACCAGGGGGGATTGAGTGAGCGGCTGCGTGGGGCTTAGTTGCTGGCTGGGCTTAAACCACGACATACGCTCAGTGCAAAGTAGCTCAACTTCAGTAAGTGGCACGATTTATCTGAGAAAGGCCGAGTCCTCAGCCGAGCTGATCATACAAAAGACTTCAGTGGAACTTCACTGACTTATACCAGCTGGGAATCTAACTCAGAAATTCAATCAAATCTAGCTTTGTAGCAAAAGTGTGCATAAATCTCTTTCTTTCCTCTAAATATTTAAGACAACTAAGACTGGAGGCTGTTGCATTAATTAACCTTACAAAGCTGATAAAAATCTAAGCATTGTCAGTAAGAAACAGATTACCCCTTCCAATCTGCAGTGGGGCTGAAGTATCAGTTCTGTGGAGCTATAGAAAAGGGATAGGCCAAAACTGTTCATCAAAGAGCTGACAAGAAAAAACTGGTCTCAACATTAAGACATATGAGCTACAAAATCTGAAAAACTGGTGCAGCAGACACCAGCAGAGGGAAGAACTTCAAATTAATTCAGATCTGAACTAAGTTTAAAGCACAGAACAGAAGTTTATCATTAAGAAGTGAAAATAAGGTATTATCGGGTATTTACCATGATGGGAGAGTCAAATAAGCAGGAAAAACTTATTATGTTAGCTGAAATGTATATAGAATTATTTTTTTTTTTAAATGAAGAGATCCTTCTCTTTTACTGTCAAACCAGCTGAAGAAGGACTTCTGAGTGTTTAGTTTATTTTACCAACAGAACTATTTGAATTTCTGGGAGTAAAATAAGACCCGTACCTTGAAGACTTTCTGAAGATGCCCATCATCAAGATGACCCTGTCTAAGTAGCCCTTAAGAAATCAATCTTTTCTCTTTGGCTACCTTAGCGTGACAAAGGGAACTTACTGGGACTTCCAGTAGCACTGAATGGTTAATCAGTTGTGGTGCTGGTGTCCAAAAAGCTCTCTCTGAGGTCAAGGCTATGTGAGAAACCTTGTCTCCTGCTTTCAAACCTCGACTAACAGGGATGGGAACATGCTGCAAGGTGGTGAACATGGGAACATGCTGCAAGCTGACCACAGCTTCTCACCAAGAAGGTGGCCAAATCCGCCAGATCACCACCCACGGGCAGGAAGGCTGCTCCCAGGCCAGTGATGAGAAGGGGAGGGAGCCGTGTTTGACACAACCTGCCAGACACAGGGAGGCTTTCACAGGCACCAGCCCAACTCGCCTGCCAGGTGGAGCACACCTGTGCTCGTAGCAGCAATTCTCCCAGCGTGCGCTGCAGCCTTCAACCCCTCCCAATGAACATAAGGAACCTGCTCTTGATCATGCCTTATGCGACATGAGAAATCTGAGAGATGTGGGAAAAGAGCTCAGACTTCCTGACTCCAACCATGTGAATCAGCTCCAAACACATCTTCCTCCTCCTCCAAAACTGCATAACTGATTCATAAGAAGGACCGTTCCGTAGCAGGGTTCACGTTCTCCATCCCTTTGCATTTATCACTGCACTCCATGAGATTCCTGTTGGGGAGGAAATACTCGGTAATCTTGACAAGACAGGTAGGTTATTCATCTACCTTCCTTGAAATTACTTCAGGAAGGAAGGGACACCACCAGCCAAAAATTCAGCAGGTAGACACCTTCTCACAGAAGCAGCAATAAGTAACAAGAGTACCAGGGACTTATTGCAGAAGACTATATACACACATACTTCCGTAAAACAACTGTTAGAGGAATAGTGGAAAATGCCTGACTTTTGGCCAGAACACGAAATATCTAGTGACTGCTAAACAGATCTTTGCTAAGTCACCATAGCAGCGATGATGTGACAGAAAACAAAACTGCATCCACAAACCATTCTTGAGTCAAGGCTGCTCTCTATTTTCAATTCTCCTTCAATAAATCAGCCATGTCACACACCATGAAATGTATCAAATGCTGATAAACTGGAGAGAGGAGAAAGGGTTGGGTGTAAGGGTTTCAGATCAAGCCAGACACAATGTATGCTATACTAAAATGCCACCCTTTAATGACTACTTCAACCAGGGGCAGCCCTGAGAGTTGGAAATGAAAGATCATCAGCTGATCTCAAATACAGAGTAAGCACCTGGAAAATAATCGGTCTGTTAAACAACTGGAAACATGGCCAAACTGACAGGTACTACAAACAGGAGATCTCTGTTCAGTTGTGTTTTTCAGAACTGGTTTAGGCAATTGCAGTAGCATGTTTCTATTGCATATTGTCCTTGCACTTACAGTGGTTTTTACTTCTGGTTTACAGATCTCCAAAGGGCTGTCGTTCATTATCTCTAGCAGGTCAACAAAAGGTGAAGAAGGAGACCGCATTTGTTATCAGTAGGGTCACATCCACTGTGCAAGGATCTGCACCTCCCATGGAAAATTTTAGGGTTTTACAAACTGAAACAGCTGAAGGCAGCTGCAAGGGAAGCCATATATTCACCTCTGTCACCTGTGCGTATGAAGTCTAACCTGAAAGGTGATCCAGGTATAAAATACGGAATTGGTAAGAAGCTGAGCTATCCAGGATCCCAAGTCCCGTTAGAAATACAGAATTTGACTCATGGACTCCGCAATCCTGACAGTTCTCACCACCTTCTTAATGCGCATCCAAGCTCATTTCTTGCTACAATTTACTTACAAGATCTAGAAATTAAATTGTTGCAAAACTAAACATAGCATAAATATGCTATATATTGAATTCTTGTTCTTCATTTAAACAAGCATTCTCCAACACTACTTATCATGTCCATGCCTTTTACCTGTAGAGCCATGAAACCCTTAGACACTGTAATAGTCAAATGGTTTCCATTAACCATTTTTTCCTTTTCTTTTTAATGCACTTTTAACCCTGCAGTTCCTAGGATGCCACATCCAATCCCAATCTGATAACAAGTACAGGACAGGGAGTGCAATAACCCAACTCCGCTTCTGAATTCCCAATGGGGAATGCTCTATTCTGATCTTTTTTGGAGAAAAGATGAGCAGTTCTTGAGTTGCCAGCAAAATGTTACTACAGCTCTCTGCTGTAGGTTAGATGAGAGAAAGGACATGTAGCAGAGCCTTCAAAAAAGTTACAGATATTCTGTTAATGATAGTCTCACTAATCTCTCACTGTTACTTGGCAAGAAAAAACAGGGACCTCCTGAGGATGAGTCACAGCCACTTGGAATCACCTTCTGCTAAAGGAGGAGGTGGGAAAACACAGTTAAAGTGCCAGTGTTTTGTTTCACATGTCCTACCTTCAACAATAATTTGGACGGTTCTACATAATTTTAAGTGAGATCCAGCTCTAGTGTCTGCAGCAGTGATTTCTTCTTGATTTTGTGTGTCTCTCAGCATTACAGAGGGACACCCTGACACTAACGGAAAGCGTCTTTTTCTTCTCTTCA
>NW_009624000.1:26630-53998 GCF_000690535.1 Cariama cristata | reverse complement strand
CAGCAGGAAGTCTTCTGCAAAATTGTGCTTGCACACTCCTGGCCCCACCTATAACCTCCTCCACGGCTGGTCTTCCTCATTGTTTAATGACCGACTGACTGTTTGTACTGGAAGGGAGTGCTGCTATTTAAATAGAGGGTAACTGAAATATGTGCGATACCTCCACGGAAGGGAGATGGTCAGGGAACAGAGAAGGAGAAGGCAACTGCAGTGAAATATCAGAGTAAATATTTGAGAAAAGTGTCAGTTGACTGCTAAATGCAAAAAGGAGAGGACACAAAGCACCACTTAGAACCTAAATTACCTTCATAAGCTTCCTTACTATTCAGAAGGATACAATGAAGTATTTAAAGTAACATTTTCTCTTTGGTTGGAAGAAAAAAAACTAATTAAATATTTAGCTAAAATCATAAAGGCATTGTCGTCATGGAGAATGAAGTGGTATGAAACTGGCATACCCAGCCAGCAAACTTTTTGTTTCAATACATTTATTAGCCTAGCAAGTTATTTTTCAAGATAAATAGGAGTGCCTAAAGTGAACCATGGGCACCTGCTTAAGAAAGGTGTCAATCTCATCACCTCAACAGACACACTTTAAAAAGCAGAACAAAGAGCAACCCTACCATCAAGCTCCGTGAAACTGGCAAACCCTTTTATCTGGGCAGCTCTTAAAGGCTGGAGAATTCCAAGGAATTGCAATAGTCCCTCCAGGGATCGTGATGCATGCAGCTCCGAAGAGAAGAGTTTCCAGAGAAGTCTTGTGTATCAGATGCTAATGCATCACACACTGCTCTTCTCTCTCACACTTGTCCTCCAATAGCACTTTCTGTTCCAGCTGGATGATTCAGCTCTCAACAAGACACACTCACATATTTCCTCTGTATCCTCTGATACAGGGCTCACACACAGGCAAAGAAACAGAGGTACATGCCCTCCCTGCTACTCTTTCAAGAGACCAGGCAGAGGCTCACACAATACAACACACCAGACCATGCAGACGTGCCTCTAGGTGATGCAGTTTTGGAAAAAACCAGCTACTTACCCAGCCAGAAGCTAGTGATGCAAATCTGAAGGTGAGGAGAAACACAAGTGCTTCTCAGGCTACAGGAAAAATCAGACAGCTTTCTGGATTTCCTCTGCCTATTTACTTGGCCTTACTTACATCCTCAGACCACAAAGATGGCCACAATGCTACTGCTTAAAGGGAAAATTAAGTAGCACACTACCTATCAACACAGAAATGGCTTATACAATACCACTTAAGAGTTAGACATTCAGTTAAAAAACACCCTCTCAACAAAGCAGCTTTGCATATTAGACTAGGTTTATTCCCCTATCCCCTTTCCAGTTTCATATCAAAATCTGCTTTAAAATAATTCCAGCCTTTTAGACAAGCTAGACCTTCAGGTTGTGTCAGCACAATGGCTGCAGGTTTCACTCCCACCCTTGGCAATTACGTTTTGGTTTTCAAGCTCAATCACATGGTTAAGTCCGCTTTCCTGTGCATAATTCTGCAGCAACATCCTTGCCCTCTGTCAAGATTATTTTATGGATTTATTTACTATGTCTACAGGAAAGAGGTTGTTTCTAGAAAACCTTAAATATTGCAAACACAACTTTGTAGACAAGTTTTCCATTCAGAGATGAAAGGGCAAAAGAAGTATTCAGAGATTTGACCTCAACAACCAAACAGTTATTACTGTTAGTCCAAGAAATCTCTATCAACGAAATCTGAGTGGTCTTCAGTGAATTGTTTGCCCAAAGTTAAGCTAGCCACAGATTTTCCAACAGAAAGCTATCAGAAACCCAATACTACCAAAGTTCATTAACATTTAATGGTAAATCTGAATCCAAACCACCATGGACTTTGAACTACCACTGAGTGTTAGGACGTGGACTCCAAACACCGATGAAAACATGAGATGCTTTCCCTCTATGGCATTTTAGTTTTAGCAGAATACAAAAGGTTCCAAATTAGACGAATAAACTCTATACCTGAATAGACATCATGGGTTTCGTCCACTTCTGCTTGCATCAGCTTCACCCAAGGCAGAAATGGAAAAAAGAAGAACCGTTCCTGTCCTCTTCTATGTAATGAAAATCCACGAATACCACCAAGTCACTGTATGACACCATCGTTGCCAGCACACAATCGTAATGGTGACCGAGGAAAAGTCCTGCTCCCTCCAGCTCCAGACAGCTGGACGTTACAGACCTACCTGGCTTCCCCTGATGGCGAGGGATCAATGACACAGCAGGCCAGCCTGAGAGGACAACCAGCCACTCGCAACGAACTCTGCATCAATTTGTTTCTCATCTTCCAGTTTCTTAACATTTTGTTTGATACACTCAACTCTCACTAAACGTGGCTGAACAAAAGGTATATGTGAACTTACTGTCAATACCAGCTTTCTTCCTTCCAATTGCTTTGGCTACACATGACTACAGCATTAACACAATCTCATGGCACTATTATGTTTGCAACTACAGAGAAAGATCTGGCTTATCAGAAAAACCACCAGTGCAGAATTAGTAGGAAGGGCAGAGTGTCAAGAATATAATAGCTTCATTTTCCTACTTACATCTTCCCAGATAACATCTAAAGAAGAATGTTGCATATAGAGATTGTTTATCAATCATTTCCCCAGAGACAAAGAAACAGGTTAAATATCAAGCATCTTAAAATAAGGCACAGCATCCACCTTAACCTCTGAAAAAGGCCCAAGTGATCAGTAAGCTTCAACTAGACGTTATCAAGGCATTTTAGGGAAGTATTATTATTGGAAAAGAAATATAAAGCTTGCATAATAAAGTAACCTTTGCCTTTTTCTCTAGCCTGCATCCTGCTGAGAAAGACCTTTTTGCTTTCTGTTTCTGAAAAATACATAATTTAAAAATATGTATCTTTGAAATCCAAATCAGACTCTGTTCTTGTCTCCTTGCAACAAATCACCAGCTTTTACTGGAAATGAATAAAACAGAAACCAAAACTAAACGCAACAGTGTAGACACTGTAGCAGTTTATTTCCAAATACTCCAACATTTTGCAAGATTTTGGATCACTAAACCCAACTCAAAAGTTCAGAGAACAACCGAGGAATACGTTTCTCTGCTTCAGATTTAAGTTCAGAACCTTAACCTCAAATCCTGTTCTTTGCAAAATAAAAAAAAAAAAAAATCAGACTCAGATCCAAAGCACTTCTATAGAGCTTCAGTTTGACACACATCCTAACACCTCCGCAGCCAATCCTAATAATTTTCTGCCAATACCTCTCTCAAAGTGCAGATCAAAGGCTTTACTGTACATTCAGAGCCATTCCTGTGATGCAAGGATTAGGCATGAAGAAAGAGCGTCATATTTTCAAAGATGCAACTGCCTATAAGCCTATCTTGTGCATATCAGAGCGTTACGAGCTCAGCCACAAATGCCAGGGCCAGACAAACCACACCTCTGAAATTCTTGTCTTGTCTCCCATTTCCTTTTTATCTCATCTAAGCACACTGTCTCTACATGCCACAAGTTACAAGGAAGATATTGCCAGTCATCAGCCCCTCTATTCTCTTATTTTTATTAATATTTTCATCAATATTTTCAGTTACTTTCCACTATATCATTCATTCAGGCAGTTATTACACAGAGCTGGAAACACAATGTTCCAGCCTGCTGCTGTGACCCTGCAAGAGGCAGCGATGCAGCAGTAATGCCTCAATGGCAGATGTACTGTAGATGTCACTGAATTCCAACAGCACTTCTTAAAACACAGCCCACGCATGTAATCCTGGCAGTAATCTAGCATTAGATTAAATATATTGTTGTCAGTCTAGAAGTATTATATCTGACTCTAAATATACTGCTGCAGATGCACACAAGGTTCAGTAACATTGCATAGAGTATCGTCTCCAGGATGAATACAAGCCTTGGTACTTCCAAGACCAAAGGCTGTATCATGAAGGACCAAACTGGTTATTTCAGTGGCCGCACTAGGCTTTACTCATGTGAAGAAAGTGAGACATAACTCAGTCCTTCAGTGACTAAGAGAAGCTTGAGCAAATTGTTAGGAAAACTGTTGGTGCAGTTGATTTAGAAGTCCAGATCCTGCAGACACATTTTGGGACAAGCAACCAGTGGTTGCAACAACCTTCACCATATGAGTAAAGAACTGAGATTCAACCCCTAAACTTGTCATCTATTCCCTCACGCTTTCATGAACAGAATGAAAAGCTAGTGAACTGCAAATTACAAGCCAATGTAAAACTCACTGGATGAGGTTTTGAAGACGTCAGACTAGACAATCACAATGTTTCCTCTCAGGCATTAAAAACTACGGTCCTTGACTAATGCTGCGCCCATTCTGTTTTCCGAGCAGGAAAAAAATCATACTAGGACAAAGAAGAATGGCAACAGTATTGTCCTTCCTAAGTACCACAGGCTCGCAACACTGCCACGACAAGTACACAGAGCTATTGACAAGGCCCGTTAGGAGAAATGTCCATCAGCCTTACCAGACACAAAAGCATAAATAGCCATGTCAGATCATTAAACTGTTGGATGAGAAGAGCTAGAGATGACACTTTTACTGCCAAAAAAAGGGTGTTTAAGGCATACACACACAAAAAAATCATGCATTTCACTAGCTGCTACAGGATGAACACTACCCTTGATTTTGTTGGTCCTCTTAACAGCATTCAAACCCGTTCTGAGTACCCCGATGCAGTTCACAGTTGCTGAAGGTCTAAAGATAAAAAAAAAAAACCACCCACAGTGACTGAAGCTTTATGGAATTTATTTTTCCCTAATAGTCTACATCACACCCTTACTCTCCACAACACTTAATTAAAATGCCTTTGAAACGACAATTCTACAGGAATCTTGGATGCAAGTTATCAGACCAATCCCAGAGATGACTCCAGTTGCTACCCAAGTCAGACACAAATGATCAGCAGTTTCTACCCCATTAGACTTGGAAGTTTGGATTCCTTGAGATCTTAGTCATCTCATGAACCATTTTAATCAATTAATGACATTCATTAATATGCACCGACATTATTTGGAGACAGAAATCAGCAGCTCAACCATCGGCACAGCTTTAAGAAGGCTGAGACTGAACCAGGCTGAGGATGGAGATGACTCAGGTGATGCTCTGTGTGACTAATCAGAGGCTGACACTTCTGTCTTGAGCTGTAACCAAGTCTAATGCTCTCCACAAAGGAAAGCATCAAAGGTGCGAATTCAGACTACAGACAGAATTCAATAGGCTAAAAGATGTCCCTCCGAGTTATGTAAATACAAAAGTAGAGTAAATCTAGTATAGCCACATGCGACTGCATTATGAAAAATAAGTACACACTCCTGCATCTTTCTTTTTCTCCTGAATGGCCCCAAAATGCTCTAGGGATATCATTTAAACTATACGTTAAACCTGAGAATTTAATACAATGACATGAGTCTTCATTTCCCCAGTTCCCATGAGCAATTGAATCAAGCCCAGGAAAATCCAGCCCACAGTGAAACAGATGCTAAGGCCCAAAATCGGATGCCCTGGTTTCTGTACTATGTTCGAGTCCGGGCATTTCACCGTCTCGCCAGAACCAAGCCCAGCCAGATCACTGCCCAGAAAACAGACATTCATGTGGCAAAAGCTGCACTTCTGACCTAACTTGCTCAGCTGGCCAGGCTCATGCACATCCTGCCAACATCCAGTGCTACCCAGGTACAGACTCCTCTGTGCTCCTGTTTCGATCCTAACAAAAATCTTGTAAAATGCAGGATCTCAAAGTTTTGAGATCAAGTGGGTTTTAGCAGAATTTAAACTGGACTTTACAGAATTGGCAAACAGCAGCAATAGCAGAAGTCATCTCTCGCAGGAGTCCTGCCCTCTCCTTAGAGCCCAGATTCACTGGAGTGCCTGAGACAAAACTCACTCCATGCTAAAGTCGTCTATAAAATTCTTTGAAATACCCTATGAAATATTACAGGTTTTTCTTACAAGGTTTTTTTGTGGTGCTTTGTTTTGTTTTTTAATATTAATGAGTGCCATATAACGCACCAGAGACCCAAAGCTAATGGCAATCACAGCTGAGGGGACACAGTCACTTTGCTGCTCTCACCAAGATCCTGCAGTTTACAAAATACAAAACCTTACCAAGTGAATCTGTCAGTTTTTACAAGTCTATTCTTTCACTACATTTATCTGAAACAATATTTAGAGAGGAGTTTAGCACCACCCATCAGAAATGGTAAAAGCAGAGACTGAAAAAAGTGCAAAACCCCAATCAAAAAAAGAAATTGCCATGTTGTTCTCTTTTTCTAGCAACATACATCTCCAGCAAACAGAACAGTAAATTTGCAAATCCAGTGGGACTGATCAGAAATTACACCTTCTCAGATGTTGGCAAGAATTCACCAAAAACATGCAGCAATATCTCTTATATCAGAAGGAAATCTAGGACAACTTTCTACAGCCACTGTTCAAATAAAAGCCTTAAATTCCTGAACAGGGCAAGAGCACTGAAAGTACTGATCTGGCAAATGTAATGGCAGGTCTTTTGTGCTCTTATTCTGTGCTCAACGCTGCACTTCATAACTCGTGCATAACTCATATTCACAAAAAAATGAAGAGTAAAACCACCATATGGTGACAAGGAACAGAATTGAAAATAGTTCCTTGCTAGATGTTTTAATCCTCTTCTGTTAAAACAGTGCGTTTCTATTATGCTAAATAACACATTATGTGTCTGCAGAATCAGGCTCCCTTTTCAATTATGAGCTAATTATTTCAATACTACAGAACAGAAAATCCGAGTCATCTGTCCTGTTCCACTCAACTTCTTTATAAATTATTCTCAAAGAGCAAATGAGATTTTTCATTCCAACATATTCCAACGTGATCAAGACTTACTCCTTCCAGCTCTGTTCTTTCATTTTAGGGACTATTAGAAGTTTGATGTCTACAATGACAAAAGACAAGTAACTACAGAACTTAATTTGTGCAGATGAACAACTGTTTAAAATTCAGCAAGGAGAATTTCGGCAACACCCAGTCAGGATCTGGGCTCTCTGAATGTATTCTAGTAAACGCTTCCACTTCTAACCAGAATGTGCCTGTACACAAGGGTGTGAGTTTGAGATAGTGACCTTAAATACACGAGGGGAGTTTAACATTCACTCTCTACAGGCTTAAAAAGAATGGGGAAAAAAGTACAGCATACTTTTCAGATTTCACTGTACGTTTTTGGACAGTCTTTCTGAATGCTCGCTTCTTAAGCTCGCGTTTGCTGTGCTTGGCAGTCACTTTTGTGTCTTTTGCAACACTGCGCACACACAAATGGCCTGTGGTTTCATGCTTTGCTTCCCATTTAAAACTAACACTTAAACAGTAGCTTTATTTTTGTTAAATCAAAGCTTTTTCTTCTGAATTCTGACATCTATTTCTCTTTTTCAACACGAGGGGAAAATGATTTTTTACAACTGACACCAATCATTCTTAGGAGTAGTATTTAGTCTTTACCATTTTGATTCACTAACTCTCATTCATGTTATTCCTCAATGTTTTGTGCCATGTTCCACAAAAGCAATGACAACAGGTAGCACAATGCTGATTTTTGGACCATAAGTTCTGATGACACATATATTTTGTTTTTGGGACTCCAAATTGCAAAGAAAGAATCTTAAGTAAAGAATACATAAAACAAAAAAAGAACCACTTTTTCGCAAATGCTTATGTTGAGGGGAAAAAAAAAAGTAGTCAGTTAATTTCTACATATGGCTGCAATCCATCTCCTCTTGAAGGCAAGGTGGATTTTTCTCACTATCCACTTAATATCAGACGAAGCCTGTGTGGTTGACAATTTGGTTCGGGACAGGAGATCCCTCACATTTCCTTCGGGGTGTTAAGGGCAGCTAGCTCTGCATTCAGTTTTTGACTTCCTCAGCAAGCCCAGGTGCCAGTCAGCCCCCCGGCCACCAAGTCCCACCGCCCGCCCCCACAGAGACAGCCCCAGTGACACACACGTGACACCATCCAGTACCCAGTCCCAGAGGCAAGACCCTCTCTGGGGAGAAGTACCCTACATTTTACACACCACCAAGTCTCCATGTTCCAGCAATATCAGCTCCTCCTGCCAACAAAGCAGCCAAGGGTGGAGGGAGACTTTGTATTTACTAGTCGGTATCAGTGTTGTGATGCGCGGCTTTGGAAGACCTTTCTTTGCAGTGACACAGCCTGCCTTCCCACCAAAGATTATGAAACCACTTTCAGCTGAAGAGCTTCCTCCCTCACACGGCCTTCCAGGACCAGCGAGGGGAGAGCTCAGCCCTGCAGATAGCACTCCCTAATTACTTCAGCAGAAGCTGAAAGACGTCAGCAACTGGACTTTCTGCTCCTTATTCCCTGAGAAAGCAGAAAAAAAACCTGCAGAGAGCAAGCCTCCAATTTCAGGTTTGCTGTTAAAAGCAGCCTGATCTTTGGCTGGCCATGCAAATAAGATAAAGACTGACCTTGCATGCAGCAAGCTGGGCTGCCAGACCGTGGCTCAGCAAGGGTTACTCCAGCAAGCGCGATGTCAGTGAATGCTACTGTAATCTCACCAACATCTGCAGCTAAACACGTCCCACAAGGAGAAGAAGACCTTTCAAACAACCAAACCTGAAAAATCAGAAGTGTTTTAATTGCATGACAATGAAAAGGAGCCGATCAGCTGCTAAGTCTGACCAGCATGTTACTGCATTTCTGGCAGCTTTGCCCCAGCTTCCAGCAATCCATCCTGCTGATTTTAACAGGTTGCTTTGACCTTTAAGGCTCTTGAGGGTTTCCAGGTTTCACACGCCTTCCTTCAGGCCGTGCTGTAGACTGTATCACTGGCTACCTGCAGACTTTCTTGCTTAGCTCATTTTGAAATGTCTTGGACTAGAGTCTGCCTTCTCTCTTCAGAGAGTTACTTTTATTCTCAGCCAAAGGAAACCAAGTATGTCAAATAAAAAAATAAATGAACCAAATCCATTTGCTGTCACAGAGAGATAGCCGCTTTGTCTTTATTTTGTATAAAACAGTGAAAAAGGCATAGCCTCAAACTTGAAGAACCTGTCAAAATAAAATCATTTCACGCGTAACATGCTTTATCGCAAAGTAGCAAGCAACAGCCGAGCTTAGTTTATTTTCTTAAACTCCTAAATTAACTTGGCAAAAGTAAGGACAGTACCACTCATAACGTGGTATCATACAAGCTTGCACTACGTGTCACTTTTACAAAGCAACCATCCAGTCTGCAAGTTACACATCCTTACAGGCACAGCTAACCCTAAGCTTCTCAACTGATGTTGTACACTTAACAGCAAAGAGCACGTTTCCTTAAAAAAATTACAAGGCTTTCCATAAGATCGGCTTTCCATAAGACAGTGGCACGCTGTCAGAGTACAGTCTGGGTATTAAAGTGCACACACCAGCAATATCCTGAATATAGGGCACCCAGCTCATCCCCTGCCCCTGCATGCCACTACTGCTAATATTCCTGTAGGCCAGTTACTACCTTATGCCAGCAAACAGAACCTCTTGTTTTGATCAAGTAGTCAACAGGCTTAAGTGCAGATGAGTTCAAACAATGTTAATAGTTCGTTTAATTCAATGGTAATCACTCCATAAATCGTACCAGTGTCAGTTTTTGATGAAGCACAGGCTACTACATCCCTGGACCACTGAAGATGCACATCCCAAGCACCAACATGCGCAGCAGTACTGACCGTGGGTGCTTCACACAGCGAGAGCATGAAGGGCATTTCACTGTGAATTACATAAAGTGGTGGAGAAATAAAGGAGAAACACACTGCCTAGGACAGGGGACAGCATTTGCATTCCCGCTCTTGATCTGAAAGCTCTTGTTATGAACGCAACACAGGGGCTTTGCAAAGTGACAGCTGGCTATCAATGAACAGAAGGAAAGCAACGTCATTCAGCCTCGAAATCTCTTTGTCTATCCCACTTAATTTCTTTGTGCTAAAATCTTGGAACACAGCAAATACAAAGCCACCACATATTTGCCTCTGTAGGAAAGAGACTGGTAATAAACACCATCTAGCACAACTGCGCCTGGCGTGGACTGTCAGTGACGAGCAAAGTCAGAACAAAGGCCAAAGGAAAAATTGGGTCAGGAGTGTTAAAGCACCTCTGACCTTGCAAGCTGTCCCCAGTCAGCAAGGGATGGGATGTGTAGTAGTGGGAGACTGTACTGTTGATACTCCAGCTCTGTAGATAAACAAAAAGATTTGACTCTGGAAGCAGATAAACAAACATCTTTCATCAGGACTAAAACAGATACATTTCACAGCAACGTGCAACTGCCACTGATCGCTATCAGAAAGTCCCCTTTTGATTTTAATTTCAGAAAAAGATCAGCTTACATACTGCAAAACAGCGTTGCAGCTAAAAACCACTCTCCACTTAGACAAGCAAAGCCTTGGCTAACCATATGTGGGATTATTTACCTACGTCACATATCTGTATGTCAGTGAAACCACTATTTCACCAGCCACTTTCTGAAAAAAGGTGTCCGAAAATTAAATGCACCACCACTCTCTTTGCTACCCTACTACCCTACTGCCAACTCTAGAGAAAATGGAAGAGGTGACAGGCAACAAAGGAAATATAAGACCCAACAGAAAATAAACACCTAACTTACATGCAACAGCAATCTCCAGAACCATAAACTATAACAAAACAGGAGAGGCTTAGAAGGAAATTACATACAACATTCATTCAGCTAGGAGAAAAAATGCAAGACAAATCTTTTAGAAAAAGATGTGCATGCAGTTACACAGCACATAGCGCAAGCATATGTCAGTAGTCAGTAACGGTGGGCACTTGTACAAAGAAAAAGTGCCGCTTAGTCCGCTGAGACTCGGGAGACCTTGTTTCCCCTTGGGCTTCAGTCACTGTCAGGCTGGATATTTGCTTTGCTTCTCTGTGCCCCAGGTTCCCCATCTTTGAGTATGAAGGAATTTTCTTTGTAAAGCACTTGGAGATCCACAGATGAAAGGCACAGTAGCAGAACTAGGTCAGACAATGCTGATGTATACAATTATCTCTGCAATTTACGTGGCTGGAAAGTGTAATTAAAACTCCGGATCATTTTTCTCAAAGGTTCAAAATATTTTGGAATCAAAACCACCCTGTCTTATATGACATACATTTGCACTTTGGTTTGTATAGTTGCATAACAACATTTTAAAGTAAATACTACCATTTAGAAGAAAGCAGAGGACAAATCTAGGGATTAGCTAGCAGCTGCGTCATTTCCTATGACCTATCTATTACTTTACCAAAACCTTAACAAAAAAACAACACACACAAAAAAAAACCCGCACGACACACACCCTGACACAAACTTCCTGTACTCTAACCACTGAATGAGCAAGCACAGTTACACTCCAAGAGATCCTCTGAGTAGCTGTACTATTGCACAAGCCACTGCATACAACACCCAAAACCCAAATCCCAAGTTGTCAGTTTCTTCCAGTGCTACCCCACCGTAAATCTAAAAATACGGTTGCATGTACCAGTTAGACTGGGCCAAACGGTTTCTCTTGAAAGATGTACACAAGCTACTGGCTTTACAGCGGCATGCGGTGATAATGCAACATACACATTTCTTCCTTTCTCTTATAAAACCAAATCCCACAGGTTTCCCTGATTTCAATTACTAGTAGACACAGCACAAAAACCGCCATCACAGTTGGCAGCAGCCGGCACCTTTTCAAAGAGCATCTGTGGAGAAGCCCAGAAATGACTGGCACGGGATCTCTTAGAGGTGGTCTTGCCACAAGGGCAGAGTACTGCAAGGAAACTTGTTTTTTCCAGCCCTCTGCCCTCGTTACACGCAGATGACATCACTCGGCAAGGCTGCCTGCAAAGCGCCTCCACCAGCAGTAATTCCACCCGTAGGAACGTACCAGCCACTCATAACCAAAATTATCAGGCTCCATCTCCAACGCAGCAACCGACACTGCCTTTGAAGTGGAAACTGAAGCCCAGGGCTTCTTCACTGTGTGAGGAGGGTGCAGATAAACAGAGGCAACCATGGTTTCCTGGAAGAGGGGACAGGAGTGAGGGAAGCAATGCATGGCTGGGGAGGTCTGACATTTGATTCAGCTCAACACTTGGTCTCCTCTACTTGTGTACCTTTGCACAGAGGGGGCTGGTACGCTTACAAAGAGCTCTGGTTGCTCACTGGAGGTATGACAGGGACTGCAGCTTCTGCTCAGGAAGTGACCAAGAAAGATAGCCGCTCGCAGAGGCAACTGTTGCTTCACCCACGCTTCTGTAGAAGAGATGGTCCCCCCCATCTGTTGCTCCTCTGGGCTCCCCAAATTGCAGAAGGACAATACAGAACAAACGGAGCAGAGACTGATGTTATTATCTTTCTTTTTTTAAAGCTGGTCTTCGCACTGGTAGCATGGTACAAACTATGTTTCTAGACAACAATTTAAAAGACAAAGAAAGTAAGTAAATCTCAGTGAATCCTCCCAGAAGTTATTCATTTCGGTGTGCTGAATTTACGGGAGGAGAGGGGGACACACAAGACACACAGAAGCAAACTGTGAAGCAACACTCACCCAGAGCTTTTTCTTGTCTGTTATACAAACAAAACCATAGTTAAGGACATTTTACAGGCTAGCGATACAGCGAGAATGTATAAAAATAGACACAGATGATTGCATAATCTTTCCTGCTACCCAAAGAGTTAATGCTAGTCTGGATAATCTCCAATTGCATCAAGATGATATACTCAAAATGAAAAGGCTATGTAGAAGTCTCTGTTGGAGCCCTAAATGTTAAGGGTTTTTTTCTCCTCTATCTCAAATATGTCAGCTGTTACTGGAATTTATTGGTTAAATGGCAGCAGAAGACCATTTAAGTAAAACGAAGCAACATAACCACAAGGGAATTTATTTTATGATTTGCAACGAGGTGCAAATCTTGCCAACCACTTTAAACAATCACAGCAAACCTAATTTCCTCTCACTGGAAGGACAGAGGGTATATAAATCCAGAACAAACAGAAAAAGGTCTGTCTCGCTTCTGATCCACACAAATTTTCCTGGTAGCAACTCTGGTGAGTTATGGTATCACCCCTGCTTTTTTGACAGGAAAACTAAGGCACAAAACAGATATCTCTTCCTACACAGCAAATCAATAAGAAGGCTAGAAGGATTCCTTGCCCACAGCTGCTCAAGATGCTGCAAGAACTTTTCCGAAAACTTTTCTCCCCAGCAGCCCAGATGTCTAGTGCCATTTGGGGCACAGCAGGATCCAGTGGCCTTTGCAGAAGGGCTCAGGTCTACTGCAGGTTGTTGCATCTGCCAGCCTGTGTATGTCCTAGATAGCTTTAAGTACATAAATGGCCCTTCACTCTTATGTACAGGTAACTGAATCACATCCTTTGTAACTACTGTTCCACAAAAGGTTATATAACTGTTACGACTGCACTCCCCTCTTTTCTCCTCCTGTTTCAACATTAGTTCAATGTTTCTGGAGAACATTAAACTAAAATGAAGGTGACAGAACAAGGCTTTCCTCAAGGGCTAGCACTGGAAATGAGAAATAACCTATTAGAGATGCAGTCATATACACCAGCTGCACAAACCACCGTTGAAATCCTCCTTTTGTACATTTGGCATCTGTCAGAGAACAAAATAGGGAAAATAAAAGAGCAGAGTCTTTAAAGGACAGAGCACTCTCCCAAGGCTGTTTATGGCCTGCCCTGTGTTAAAATGGTTATTTGTATTGATATATTTAGATGGGTTTTAAGTGCAAATGCTCCCTTCCTCATGCCAATCTTTCATGGAGTCCACTGGTTACATCTGTTAGTATTTATATGAGAAACAACAACAAAAAACTTGCAGTTCTTGCAAACATGGGTAACCAACACATTATCGTGTGTGTGACTGCGGTGCACTTACACATTCCTTGTGGAGGAGATGAAAAGGCACCAGCCTGCAATCCGAAAGCACCATGCAAGACCAGCTACTCCAAAGAGCTCGAACATCAAGAAGTCTCCACCGTCCCACGGGAGCTCAGCAGCTTCCCTCTGTGTGTTGGAGCCTGCGGTGCAGCCCACTACGGCTTGGTCCCAGGAGTCAGCAGGCAATAAAGGTGGTACTCTGTGTCCTACGCAGCCAAACGAGTGCCCTCTCTTAATGTCTCCTCCTGACTCGGGGCAGGACAAGGTGAGGGACACATTGATCTGCTGCCATTTACACCAGCAACTCGCTGACCCAGACGGAGGCACGGTATCAAGTACACTATCAGGGAAGTTTGCAGGAACATTGCAGTCACACCCTGACTAATTACTTAAGAAAGCTACCTGATGTCATAAACACTGATTTTAATTCAAGGAAAAGGATACATCAGAAAGGGCTTCTTGCATTCATGCAAATCCTCAGAGCAGAGCCTACACCCAGGACTTCTGTCCCTGCTAGACCTTTACTTCTTTACCAAAAAGACAAGTCTGAAAAACAAAACTACGAACCTGGGAAGGACCAGCACCTGAGCCTACAGTTACAGTGAGGAACCAACTCTGACCATCCCCATGCACGTATGAACTAGCGGATTCGATGGTGCACACCACAAGGATGGGGCACTTCCCCACTATCCAATTCTGATCTGCAAAGATTAGTCACCGATCGGCTATCCCAGAGAAATCTTTTTATCTGGGAAAGGAGAGGAGGAAAAAAAACAGAGGGCAAAGACCTCTCCCCCTCCACCACGGCCAGGAAGCTTGAGCCAGAAAGGCAGAGGTGGGCTTGCAAGCAGAACCGAAAGGCAGACCTCCCGCACCAGGGCTGGTTGCTGAGGAACACGGGAATCATTCATAAATGTGGCTGTTCCAACAAAGGGCCTCAAAAGTGTGCTCACTGTATATTTACACAGTTGCTTTATCTACTGTAGCTAACACTCTGTGTTTGCTTCGGTTTTTAAAAGTACAAAGTACCCACAGGCAGGAGCACCACAGTGAAGATAAATTAAATAAATAAATAGAAACCTAAAGAAAGTCTCGCCAAGAAAGAGTCTTCACCACCTCACCTCTGATAAACCTTCACCACCTCACACTGCAGTGTGCGTGGAGCAGAGGTCTGCAGGCGAACAGTCAAATCCCACTAATCATCCTAAGAAATGACACCTTTCCCCAGAAAGGATTCAGGCCTGAAACATGGGTGATAAGACTTTTACGTCTAGCTCTACATTTTTGGGATGCTTGTATTATGAATCACTGTCATCCCAAGACGTCAGTGTTAAGAGGAGAGAAATTATCTGAAGGTCAGCGCTGCCCGTAAGTAAACAAAGGAAGAGAGACCCACGCCAGGAGGCAAAGACATGTATAAGGGTTCCCACGTGCACACAGCTGCTGCCTCTAACAAAAATCGATTGCTATGCGATTGGAAATGGCTGCGTGCCTGGTCTGAGGGCTAGTCGGTAAATGCACAGCATGGGTGTTGCTTCCTGACCAACTTGTTGTAAAAGTTGTTGATTGGAGACTATTTGTGGTGCTGTCCTTGCTGTCAACCTCTAGCAAAAAGTTAACTAAGTTTTCTGTGCGAAAGATAAACGAGTTCAAATTCCATGTGTCAAAAATCCCAGTAGGAACTAAAAGGCATTGATGAAGAACAATCAAATGAGCAACAAGTGTGACAGACAGATTAGACATCTCAGGACATCAGATTTCTAGGCCTGCAATTAACCAAAACGTCATCACAACTCCTAAATTAACTTTGGTCAGAAAAAGTACCATTAGCCTGTAAAAGAAGAAAAGGGAGATAAAAGGGAAGCAGAGTGCATATGTGTGTGAAGAATAAAGAAAACACCTCAGGGTAAACAGCTAGTTAAATTGATTACCTTGTTCATTCAATCTTCTAAAACAAAGATTAAAAATTCAAACAGAAAGCAGAAAGACTTATTTGTATTTAATGCACAGAGCCGTGTTCCACTCTCTGATCTATCAAATACTTGAGATATGACCAAGTTTCTTGGAAGCAAACATTTTTGGAATTTCCCATTAATTCTTGGTGATTGGACATTCGTGTTCATCTCAGCCAACAGGACCTAACCATCTAGGAAACAGACTCCTGAAATCCCCATCACAATCAGGCTTAGAAGAAGGTATGTAGCTCCTCTGAAAATGGTTCATAAGATCTTAACTCAGTCATCCAAAACTGGAGTCACCCAACCAGCCAGTCGCTTTCAGAGCTTATCTTCCAGCGTATCAGTTTCCCCTCAATTAAACCAGGCTATTAAAACTGAACTGTAAAAGGAGCTATTCATTAAAGCTTTGTCACATCCTTGGATGAAAATTTCCAAAACAGATGTGAAGAGTTACAAGATCTGCACTCACAACCGAACCAAAAATGAACGTAAACAATTATGGTACATTTGCACACAGCATGGGAGATACCCCTCCTCCCATCTCCCTTCATGCTCCAGTGCTCCCTTTTCAGAGGATGGCAGCTGTTAGCAGAACAATGAAGGAAGCGGGAGTACAAGAATATTTACACCAAGAATATAAGATTAGATCTCAGCAAGCAATTTTCTCTCCTACTTACACAGGCCAAGTACTCATGCATATATACGTACACACACACATGCACAAAGGATTCTGGAAGAAGAGAGGATCTTCAGCACAATTTGCATCCTTACAATCATAAAAGCACAGATCACTCTTAATCAAATATTGTTAGAAATTACTAGATGTTCAAGTTCTGTTTGTAATTACTATTTACACACTAAACAGTAAAATGAGATAGTCTCCACCCAACTCCTGTATTGGTAACGCACGTCATAATAAAGGCCACACATCTCAGGTGTGTCTAAAACAGTGGACAATTCTTCCCAAATTTATTTCTAATGTACTTTGTCCAGAGTCGATGTTTCGAATCGGAATGCTTATACTAGAAATGGTATCAGTTTGAATCAGAAGTGTACTTTACAAAGTATAATTTACAAAAATCATCACTGTGAAAATAAAATATTAAATAGATCTAATTTTGTAAAAAACACCTGATGACAACTTGTCGTACTTCAAAGGACTGAATTCAGTATGTTCTCAACTATCATAAAAGCACTTTTTTCTCCCACAGCAAATGTACTTCACCATCATACTTGCTGGAAAACATGCCTACTTCTAAAACACTAACACTTTCTTTTAATGACCAACAAAAACTACAGTCACCAAATTTCCTGACAAACTTGAGCAAATGACGTCTTTGGAAACTATAGAGAACATCATGCATTTCTGTCCATGTCCTTCAATCTTCTCTAGTCTTTGCTTGGTACTCTGCAGATTGTTCACATTAGTATTAGCTGGAGTCGAACATACTCCACACATTCAAACAGAAGTACCATTCCTAGAATCATAGAATGGCTTGGTTGGAAGGGACCCTTAAAGCCCATCCAGTTCCAACCCCCATGCCATGGGCAGGGACACCTTCCACCAGACCAGGTGGCTCAAAGCCCCATCCAACTTGGCCTTGAACACTTCCAGGGATGGGGCATCCACAACTTCTCTGGGCAACCTGTGCCAGTGCCTCGCCACCCTCACTGTGAAGAATTTCTTCCTTATATCGAATCTAAATCTTCCCTCTTCCAGTTTAAAGCCATTGCCCCTTCTTCTATCACTCCATGCCCTTGTCAAAAGTCCCTCCCCAGCTTTCTTGCAGGCCCCTTTAGGTACTGGAAGGCTGCTCTAAGGTCTCCCCAGAGCCTTCTCTTCCCCAGGCTGAACAACCCCAACTCTCTTAGCCTGTCCTCACAGGAGAGGTGCTCCAGCCCTCGGATCATATTCGTGGCCTCCTCTGGACTTGCTCCAACAGGTCCGTGTCCTTCTTGCATTGGGATCCCAGAGCTGAAGGCAGTACTGCAGGAGGGTCACATGAGAGCGGAGCACAGGGGGAAAATCACGTCCCCAAAAAAGCGTAACTTGTTCACGTGCAATCTTCATGCAAATCCAAGAACCTTCCCTAAACATGGGCAGACCCGCAATGCAATGGCTGAACTAATCTCCACCTGCCCTGAACTGGTTAATGGCGTGTGACATGAAGAAAGCAGAGCAGGAGGAAGGGACTGGCTTGAAAGCAATGCAGAGTGGTATTTTGAATGTAGCTGATGGAGGAGTTTAATAGTCCCGGTACACGAGTTTGCGAGGAGATCTATTACGCAGGTTCTGACCTTCATCAGCCCAGACTTTTATCAAAAGCCATTTTATAAGAATGTCAGAATGTCACACCACATTGCAGCATTCACATCAAGTCTGTTCTCTTTGCCTCTCACTCTCTTGAAAACTGAAAACTTCATACAGTGCTGAAAAGATTGTGAATATGCCTATAGTTCAGCAGATACTGGAATACAGAAAACAAATTTTCTGCTCATATTTCAAGGGGAAGGTTCTCCAGAGTTCCCAGGAGATGAATCAGACACACGTGTTAGTGTGTCAAAAAAGCCTGAAAAGTTTGTTCACGTACCTAGATAGGGTCAAAGACACAGGAAAATACTCCCCGCCCAAGCATATCTTTACTACTGTGCTTAGGCCACGGGTGATCCTTCAGAAGCTGATTTGTCTATCTGCAGTAATTAACAACTCTTCTGTGCTCCTTTGGTTTTCCACTCATCAGAGCGCCCTACCCAGCAAGGCAGTAGGGCCTGGCAGTTGATGCTGGCACTGAAAGCAAAAAATACAGATGCCAGTTTCTCAGCTCAGTGAAAGACGGTGAGAGTAAAGCCAGATCAACTGAGCTGTCTTTCTCTGAATGTTCCCATGTGAGGTCTCTTCCCACCACAGGTCTACTGCCACCAGGCAAATCATTTTACCTCAGCAGAGCACTTTCAGAAAATAAGTGAAATCACTTGTCTGTGGACTAAACTTTGTAACGTTGCCTCATCACAGACACTGGACTTGGGGGAGATCCACCTGTGGGTATTTATACTGGCTGATGAAGAACATGGGTCAGTTCGGGGCCCAAACTCCATATATATCTGCAGATCCTTCCCAACTGGCTCAGGACAGCCATTTGGGGAAAAGCAACAAGAAAAATCTCCCATTTCAACATGCTTTTACTAGCCAAACATTTACTTATTTATGGTAAAAACTACCAAACCCTTGTGTGGTACATGGAACCAGGCTTGGAAAGGCAATACAGCATCCATATTAGCAAATCAGTGAGCTCAAATATGATGTTATTTGTGTCAGACTTGCATATTAGTGAAGCTTTCCTGGTCTCAGTGTAGGTGCTCTCAGGAGTTTGCAACAATGAGCAATTGGTTTCCAAACAATGAATGGTGGAAAGCAACTCCTCCAGATGAAATTAGCTCTATAACAGTTGCCACCACCGCAGAAACTGGAAGTACATTCGTCTCTTGAGAAAGACAGCTAGTTATCAGTGTCTGGCAATACCCTTGTTAAGAAAATCTGAGATTTTAAAACCAAAATTTTACCATTTTAGCTAAAAGGCTAGTACAACATGCCAGCTGGTCTTGGTCATTGTATGAGGTATTTTAGGATGAGTTTACAAGTGGCACTATGATTTGTAGCTACAGAGGCCGGCAGAATGTGCTTTTCTCCTCTGCAGCGCAGAGAGGAATTCTTAGCCTGACATGAGCCCAGGGAGATGTTCCCTGGGATACAAGGTCATCGACCCACCTTTACATTTTACTTTCATAATTCAAGGCTTGACAAAACAGCAACCCTGAAAGCCAATCTGACATCAACAAGTTAATCCTCTCTAATTGCAGTGCTGCCTCCAAAATTTAATATATTACCTGATGAAAAGGGAAAAAAAAAAAAAAAAAAAAACCACAAACCTTCTCACACGCACACAGATTGCACCACACCTTTCCCAGTGGTACGGTGCTGGGAGGAGACGTGAATTTTAATGTACCTGGTGTTTCAGCATGCAATTGAAGAGTCATGCCTTTCTGGAACAGACTGGTAGGTGGCTTGCCAGTTCCACATCTTTCATTGTTATTTGGGTCCCAACTGCAAATGGCTGAAGAAGTGACATAGCAGGAACAGAAACCCCCTCCTTCAGTTTTCAGTCATCCCTGGTTAGAATGGTTCTTTTTTCCTTTTTTTTTTAAAAACAGAGATTTCAAGCAAAGTTTTAGTTCTAAAAATTTCAAATAATAAAACTGTAGTTATCACAGAACTTTAGTTAATCTATAATCTTTACAGGAACAGTGTGGCAAGAACATATACCTATACTGAAGTTCATAAGGTTCAATTTGTCCTAACACAGCCAGAACTGGATGAATGCTAGGTAACCCTGCCGAAAAGCTTAGCACTGAAATTCACTGGGCTGATCAAATTGATTTTATTTTTAAAGAGATTTTGGTGCTTGAAAAATGAATGTGATAGAGCCACTTCTATAGCTTACGTAAGCCAGCACAACACAAAATAAAATAAACCTTTGGCTGAGAAGCCAACCCTGAAGTTCTTTATTTAACCTACAATCAGTGAAAATGGACTATTTCTCTTGGGCAGAGTTGTGATCTAACCCTTCCCCTCCTTCTGCATCCCATTTCTGCTTTACCATTGCCCCCTCAACTGGGCTAGTTCAACCATTTGCACGCCTGGAAGGTAAATGGGATCGGGGAACTGATCCAGGCCAAAAATAATCATCCCTCTTTTTTTTTCTCAGTGCTGATGAATTTCTTGACCTCACTCACCAGGCTGCCTGTAAACAGCTGGACCACCCAAGCAAAGGATGGCGTGGGGGTGGGAATGACCGGACAGGAGGCCTGAGGAGCTTCAGCCAGCACTTACACAGAGACAACTTTTCAGCTGACAGATTTTGTCAGTGCAGCGATGGTCTTTTCCACCGTGTCAGAAACACCTCGTTCCTATCGCGGTACCCTCCTCTAGGGATGAGGAGACCCCCTGGATTCACACATTTCCTTTTCTAAAACTTGATTCTGCTTTACTTTTAAACTCAATCTCATTTCTTTGCACAGATGTATACTATAGAGAATTTGTTTCTATTTATAGTCTAGTATTTTTTTTATAAAGCACTTGATTTTCAAGCATTTGATTTGGCTTCACAAGGCATACTTAACTGGTTAACCAAGAAAGAGTTGAAGGGCTGTGACCTGCGCAGCATCCATCCTCGCACTGTGTTAAGAATGACCAGGGGTATTTTCCCCTAAGCATCAATTTAAAGAATGAACAGCCAAATACATACACACTAGATTTCTACACATGCAGGACCAGATATTCAAAAGTGCTGAGCAGCTACCATCTCCCGATAGCAACAATGCTAGTGCACCATCGCAGACCACACTGAAAAGGCAGCCACCTAGTTCAGACAGATGCATGCACTGGTTTCCACTAACTGCTCGGCAACTCTGTCAGGACATAAATTAAAACATGTACTTTGGGCAACATTTGTTACAACTAACTTCATAGTTTACAGCCTCCATTGAAAGCTGGTTGAAAGTTAACTAAAATTTTTCACTGCTTACCCAAACTGAACAATCTGATGCAGTGAGGTCAATGAGTAATCTCAGCTTCACATTCACACTGCTCAAAATATTGAATAACTCCCCAATTCTACAGTACAGGATTCTACAAAATCCCAATTCAAAGACTGGGAAGAACTGCAAACACCAAGCTCAGTTACATGCAGAAGCACAGGCAGGAATGAGCATCAGGGTATCCCACGCCATTCAGCACTGGCAGCCTGCTACTTCTCACAGCTGTGAAGAGCTTTGCTTAGGTAAACGATGAAAAGCAAGTCAAAGCTGAAACCAGAGCACAGAGGCTATACAAAATGTGGAAAAGCAGTTGTTTTCCTCTATAGTCAGGCCTGGCTGTGAAAGAATTTCAGGAAGCAATGACCTATTTCAGTGTTTTATCCTTTCCAAACCCAACAACAGCTGAGAACACAGGGTCTGTGCTACTCAAGTGATAAAGATGAGTAAACTTTCTATCCAAGTATCATCGGGTTAGTCAACACAGTTCAAATCTGGAGCAGTATGGTAAGATGCAAGAGCCCACTTTAAACTGCTGTTGGAGCAGGTTATTACAAAAGTAAAAATTCCTGAGAAACCTAAGTCTTTATCTGCCCACTTTTTAGAGGCAGCGGTGCTCTGGCTCCCATCAGTCAGGTGCCTGTGTACAAAACAGACACACTATCTGGTATTTCATAAAGACCATTTAGACACTGTTTCAAGTGTAGCAAAGGTAACTGCCCTCCTTATGCGGCCGATGCTTATCTCTGTCCAAACCAAAAACACGGTGTTAAATTTAACTGTTGTTCAAAAGCATATTTTAGCATCCAAACAGGAAACTGGAATAGTTTTAAAACACTTGTCTTACTTCAAACTATTTTAACAGAAAGCAGTTCTCAATCTCTAGTAGCACAAGTAACGTTTTCATAAAAAGTTGAGTGTTCTCACAGATACGTATATGTGCTCCCCTATTCACAACTACACAGCCAACTTTAAGAAGCGAAAAAGCAAAGCACATCCAGCAATTGTTTCCATTCAAAACACCTTTTGTAATCCAAACTCGGAGGACGCGGGGCAGTGCACATGGAAGAGATGGGGTTTCCAAATAAAGATGTTGAACTAGAGGCCAAATTTGAAAAACATTGGGCATTCTGTAGCGTTCTTCATCAGCATCTCCAAAGGCCTCCACCGAAAAACTGCATTTGTGTAAGAGACTAACTCCAGATTTTGGCCAAGGAGATTAGCAGCTTTAGGTACGCTCAAACCATGAGCTAGGACACTTTATCTGCCATTCTGTATTAGCACATGGAGGCACATTCGGTTTCAAAAGTCTCTGCACTCGTGTATTTGTACAAAAGTTTTTGCATTATTTAATAGAGAACCCTGAATGCATATACGCAACTGTTGCCTGCCGACCTACAATGAACTTGTAGACATGTTGATTTTATCTGTTTAACAGATTAGGTTTGCACTGACAGATGGACAATGCTACTGTTAAATTAATTAAAAATGAATACCATTAACATTGGATGAGCACGAAACAAATTACCTCTGAGGCAAGACACTTCTAAATAGGGGGAAAAGAAAAGCAGTTAATAAATTTTGGAGGTAATAGCTCCTGGTACCTTTCAAGATATTTACTTCTAGTTTCCTCTTTTTCTTCTGTTCCTCCTTCGGCAATGCTTTTACTAGCCTACGCTCCTGTATTATCTATTTTATTTGTGTTAGCCAACTGCTAGTGTACTTACTCAAATTTATAGAACGTAATGGCAAGCCAAATCACTTCAAATGTCCCTTTCATAGAACATAATATACTGGTCAAGATTTAGAGAACTATTAAAAATACTTTCAATCACTTCATTTTCTACCATCAGCTTTCTGTAAGCAAAAAATCAAATTAGTATCTCCTTCAGTTTCTCCTAACTGGCATTCTTAGAAAGCCCATAGATCACTTCGGTTTTCATTCCTGTTCTCCTTACATTTCTGAGGCAGAAGATTTAGGCTTCTGGGTAACATGCAGCTGGTAAATTTTTCTGACATCACTACCCCCGCAATTTTGTGAGTGCACCCACTGAACCATTGTTTGCAAGCAAGTCTTCAAAATTACTAACCAGGGTAAAAATTCTGCAGTGCCAAGAAAGTCAAGCCGAGCTACTCGTTTCCTAGTATCCACAATTCAATTAGCTGCACATACCACACCAGCAGCAAACCAGTGTTTCAATTTCTGCTGGCACTATAACTCTATTTAGTGTTTGGATTTAAAACAAATAACCTCCCCACTGCATAAATCAGATACTGATACTTAGAAGTATCTTTCCAAAAGAAAGATAAACAAGGGTGAGGGGGAGATTCGAAATAATAGATCTAAAAATACTCCTATTCTGAACTATAAGATCAATTGTTAATGCAATTATCAGTTTTGCATTTTCATACCCAACAATGGAAGATTAAAGGGCTGTCACACAGCACAATTCACATGCATTTTACTGTTTATTATGATCAAGATAAACTGCCAATGGATGCAGAGTTCTGTGCATTTTGGCCCCAGCTGTAAAATTACCTCAAATAAAACATTTTGAGTTCAAGGTGGTAAAAGACCTTGTAGCCCACAAGCTGCTGCAAGGGTAGGTTACTGGAAGGCAGAAAATAGCAAGCAGAATGTGGGTAACAGCATGGAGTGTAGCAGTTTTGACAGCTAGATCCTCATAAAACTTTATGTCTCAGGATGTTCAATGAAATTTAAAGGAACTTTTGCAATCAATTTCAAAGGCAGGCACAAGTGACAGACTGCCATATTTTGGCATCACCTGAATATCTACAACACAACCAGTTCTTTATGGGTCCATGTATGATTCTGGTATTGTGTGTTTCTGCTCAAAGTGGCTCAATTTCAGCACATTATTCAGCACAGCATTTAATTAAATACATTTAAAATTACTGACAGGTTTTTTTAACTGTCATTTCATGCAACTATTTTGTCCTGAGGTTGTATAAACCCCTTCTTTTACATTTCTTCTGTGAGGGCAGGGAAGAGGGAGGAAAGGAGAGAGTTCTCAGCTCAGCTCTGTTTCTGGAATAGTTCTTTTCCTAAGTACTGCTCTTCATTCACTTTCTTTGGCTTACACTGCTACGTCCCCACATTTTAGACACAGTCCCAGAGCATTAGCAGCTCTTGGCCCAACTATTCACCCATGCAGTCCAAGGCAAAATGTTGGTACTCTCTCCATGGGACAAGCTCCACTGGTAACACTGGACAGCAAGGGCATCTAAAACACCTGTCACGCAGGCTCTTCCTCTGGCCTTTTCAGCTGCTAAACTACTTACTAACTTGGCTGCGCGCGACTTGTGCCACACTTTGAAAAAGTAAGAGAGAAGCTGTTAAACAATCACTTTCGACATCAAAGAGCCGTCTGGCATCCCTATTAAACACAGATTAACAAAGCCTGTTTGCACTCCAGTTGTCACAACACAATTCAGACTAGTGACTTGGTTTCAAAGGTGAACTTGAACAACAGATACAAGCAGGTGAAAGGCATCACGATGAGGTCATCGCCCTATTTCACCACAGAGCAGCCCCTACATACACAGCAATATAGCTCACGTCCTTCAGCCACGTCTGGACTGAGTCTTGCATCCAAGAAGAAGTGATATTTGAACCTCCATCGCCAGCTTGTTCTCTGGCCTCTGATCTAAGTCCTCCAACAAGAATATTAATAGTTGCTGTGGAATCACAGTTATCTGATATTTTGTTTGAATTTTTAGATGGCACAAAGACTTGGGGACAGATGCACAAAGGGACAGAGGTGATACAGCTCTGCAGCTCCTAACTCCCAGTCACATGGCCTCCTGACATAACGCACACAGCACCAGTCCAGGGCTTTGCCACCTGGTCATCGCACAGTTACCTCTCACCAAAAGATGCCTGTGTGCAGAAGAGGCATTCCTATAGAGAAAAAAACCTGCATCAGATGTGACCTGAGGTGCATAGATGTGAGAACACGCTGATAGCTTTCCTGTGAAATCAGTTAATTCACTCGCACCCTTGATGCTTTAATGTCTTCTGGGAAGTTACAGGGAGAGAGGAAATAAATAAAAAGACAAAAATTCCAAAAGATGTAATTCAGTTGTCAAAAATAACAACCAACTTTGCTGGATCCTGAGATGCCCTAGAAGCCAGACAGGCAGTATCAATGCCAGTAGAGATCAATACTCCCACAAAACAGTGTTGTGCTATGCCTAGAAAGCAGAGGGAGCAGTAACAGATACATAACACAACAACACTCAACTCTCTTCAAGAATAGCTGTGAGAGTAGTAGCAATGATTGTACCATACGTACAAGTAATTATTGTCAGGACTCCATCTGGATCAAAAGTTTGGCGACTGTTTTACTAGCAGAAGAATCTCCAAGTTAGAACTGAATTTTAGTTATGAGCCAGTACCTCCCTGTAATTCTCCTTTCTCCTTCCTGTACAACCACAGCACTTATCTAAGGATATATTTTTTTGTTTCTTGTTCTTATCCTGCAGGAGAATTTCAATTCACCCAATAAATTTTAATGTAAAGGTACAAGCAATACTATTTTCACCACAAACAATTCCACTTTTAATTTTCAAACTATTCTGTGGCAACCTTTTTGTGTTCCCAATAAATATAAATAAGATAAAAAGAAAAGCAAACACGCAATCTAGGTTTCTCTCTCTCAGACCCTGATGAAAAGAACAAAAGCAAGCCCTGCACAGTTGTAAAGGCAGGCTTTTCAGCTGAAAACAGAGACTCAGGTTCAAGCTTTGTTCTGTCTAATTTCTTGCCTTTTACAAAGTTCTTAATGCAGAAATGAGATCATGCAGGAGGAGCTAATTAACTGTACTTTCTCATCGCTGCTTACCTTGCAATAACTTACCTATGTAGAAATGCCCTCAGAGCAGAGACTTGAAACCCAGTCTCTCTCAGCCCACAAGAATACCCTCACCAAACTAAATACTGGTTTTTAGATGACCTTTCCCAGATCTTTTAGACCTTTCCCAGCATCCACTGCTAGAATTGCCCCCCATTACCCCCTGGCAGAGAGGGAACATAAGAAAGTGCTACTGATGAGCTCAAACTTCCATCTTCTCCTCTTCCTCCAGCACCGTCCATCAATGTACCTCTAGTGAAGAATCTAAGAAAACGGAAACACAGTGATTTCCCCTGTAATACTTTTCCAGGCTCCAGCAAATTATGGCTCCTCTGGAGAGAAAGAAATACCACATAGGTCAGTTCCACTACAAAATCCCATAAACTACATTAAAACAAAAATAAAATTAAAACAAAAAAAATAAAGTAGGCAGTAAAAATCAAGGTCCAAAAAGTAAGTTTTCAGGTTTGAACAGACTTTTATCATACTCCAGTTGTAAGGTCCTTACTCCTCCTTCCTGAGTAAAACCATCTTCCAGGCTAGAACTACAGTAACCCTGGCACAACTTGGAGATTGTGTACCACGCAGGCAAAGGAACAGGCCATAGCTATTGAAAGGGTTTAGACAGCACATAGGAAGTGATCATTTTACTTTTATATTTCTACTCCCAGCAAGGGACTTTTTGTTTGGAGTGGTAGGTTTCAAATGAATATGTCAATATTGATCAAGAGAAGCTGGTTTTAATACAAATTATTATTAATCGCTCTTTTGTTTTTTTTTTTCTTTTTAAACTGTCTTTTCCTCCTTGCAATTAACTCAGGAACAGCTGATTTCATTACTACATTTCAGGTTAGGACTCTGTTTTTGAATGCAGGGACAAGCCAAGTTCTGTGGAGTAAAATTAAATCATGCTACAGTTCCACCTGTAAAGACTTTTCTTTATCATATTAGCAAGCTCAAACTGTAACTCAAGTTCCATCTTCACCCCGTA
>NW_009624000.1:22106-26599 GCF_000690535.1 Cariama cristata | reverse complement strand
ATCACCCCCTCCCCCTCGCGCCCCAGCCTCTCTGCCCATCCAGTTCCCTCGCGCGGCTCCTGATGTCTCACACCACAGTCACTCCTTTCTCCATCCCAGTACTGCGACGCAAGTGTACTCGTTTAAGCGACTATTGCACTGAAGACAAGCCCACTGCAAGAACATTAGATGATTAATACTTTTACAATCTATTGTGCAAAGAGTTAAAGATTAATACTGTTTTACAGGGAAAGAAACTAAGATGGAAAGAGAAAATAAACACCATTCTAAAGACTACGTACAGGGTTAACTGCAAATCAAAAATTCTTAGTGTATCACTCAGCTAAACACACAAAGTTATTATCATAAGACATGTGAACATTACTTATGTCCTAAGAGATCAACTGCAAGTGATCAAAAGTAAGCACCCACTCAAAGGTTTCATGTCAAGCAGAATTAATAACTGATTAACCTAAAATTGATTAATTAGAAAGGTGAACAGAGTCACTGCCTATTTTTGAGGAACCATGACTAATTCTTCCTATGTATTGAGGACTTGATATAACATTGTTTTTCCTCATGCATCTCAACAACTTTTTCTTCACCCTTCTGGCGTTGTTTTTCATTTAAATCATGCCCCACTTCTGGATCATCGAAAATTAAATCAAACAGGAAATAACGAACACGTGTGTCTTATAGACTCTTCAGCGCCTAAGGAGTATGAGCTGGAGTTAAAAGCAATCACCAAGGTTGGAGCTTTTGGGGACCCAATTCCCGTCTGTGTGAGCATCGCTTGTACAAATGGCTAATTTAAGAGGAAACCACACTGCTCAGTAAGCGCCAGCCCAAAGAAGTCGTCAGGATATGGGTGGTAGAGGGACAAATCTGAGACAGTAGGGGTGGCGGCCCAGGCAACATTGTTCATTTGGTTTTCTACCACCTGCCAAGTTTCCACGCAGGTCAATATCTATGAATCGCATTCTGGGATGTCAGGTAAAACCTGGTTAGCAATCAATACAATACAGGAATACGGTATGCCTGAAAAGGATTTAGCAGTCTTGTGTTTACTCCTCATACAAAAAGATTACTCTGTTTTCATTTCACAGGCTGGTTTACTAACTATAACTGTATCCTACCATGTTGTAAATTGGTGTGGCTTTTCCAGTAAAATAGGAATAATCTGGACTATCTTCTGTTCCGATTGGAGAACTACCCAAGAAGTTGAAATGCTTGGTTATTTATGTGGCACAAATAACCTTATCCAAGGACACATATTCTTCTACAAGGAAACAACCAACTTCAAAATACAAGTGGAAAAAATGCAATGTCAGCATCATATTGTTTCCTGAACTGTTCTATATTAGGTAATGCACTATTTTCATCTAGGATACACCTAAAATGTGTAATTACCACAATACCTCACCTAAAATTGGGAAAACGCCCACCCAAGGTCTATTGCTGTTCCAAGATGAAGGGAAGAAAAAAGCAAGCATATTCTTCCAACAGTGCTACCATCCTCAAGGTTTTTTCATGTCTTACCATAAATGCAACACCTGAAACAAACAATGAGCATTCAGACTAGACCCTGGAAGTGAGTGTGAGCAGCTGAAGAAAAGCTGTATTCAATGGTGTCAAAACGCGTAGTGAGAAGGAGAAGCAAGATTAAAATAATAGTGAAAATACTACAAGGCCGTTGTATCAGACTGACCCATTACAAGGGATTAAGGAAAAAACCTCGCTATGACCCTTGGCCTGAACTGACCACAGTATCACTTACCCCACTGACTGCAAAGCTCCTGACAGAGGCTATCTTTGTGCTCTGCATCTGTACAGCCACCAGCCCCAAGGCTAGGGCTCACAGACACCCCATGATATAGGGAATACAAATAGAAACTGGTGAAACATTCTCATTTACGGTACTGCACTGAAGACAAGTGACCCTATCTCAGAACTGCATGGAAACCTCAAAGGCTCCAGAGACAACTAAATTAGTTATTTCTAGCATGCACGTCTGCCTCACATTAATCTATTGTTGCATGAGTTGAACAACAAAAGCACTACTGTGCTGCCAAACCTGAAAACCATACATTAGAGAAAGCCAAAGTTTTAGGAAAATAATTTTGTGGGCGGCTGAGGGATTATGAAACAACTCCAGATTTGAGATCTTCCCAACAGTCCAAAAAAAACATTTAATGAATGTTAGATTTTTAACTGTAAAATAGATTGCTCAATGTACAGAACACACATAAATGGATTACCTATGTGGACCATTTATGTAAACAAAACCACATGTCATTTACAAACAAGGAAGAGCAGCTAAACAAAGATTTTCATTTTAAAAAGTCCTGTATCCCTGTCATTGCAACTTCTGCTCCAGAAATCCCATTTGCATGGCTTCCATGGTAACTCTGCAGTACTGCTCATTTTTACAAATAACAATCCAGCCACAAAAAGAGCAGCCACTTGAGGCTTATTCCAAGGCCAGTCTCAAAAGTCATGAAGAAAAAGCAAGGAAAAACAGAAAAAAGGAAAACCAACAAAGTCCAGAACCAGACAACTTTATATTGCTCAGCATCATCAGTGAAAACTGTAAGGTTCCTTCCAAACAGAAAAACAAGCAAGTTTATAGAGTTAATAATCTCTTCCCATGGTTAATACACACAAATACAGCCTCCTGCTAAGGTCATCTGCCATATATCCAAGAACAGCAGCAGAGTCATATCACTTAACAGGCAGGACCTCATCCTTTTGCTGGTCAGATTCAAACCCTACCTTAAGGCAGGCTGTAAACCAGCTGATAGAAGTCCAGGGGTTTGGAATGGGCCTTTAAAGATTGGAAGCAACTGGGAGAACCCTGTGCAACTTCCATGACACCTCATTTATGGCACACAGAAAGGTGCAAAGGCCTTTGGCCACAGGTAAACTACAAGGGAAGTTACGCTTCTGCTGCTTTTTATGTCTCCCCTTTTAAAATACATAATTGTTTTAAATGGTCTCTTGGTTACATGTTGGGTTCAAACTTTGGTCATTAAGCTCAGGTAATGAATCAAATTCCTCAACCATGTTGTTCTTAGCATGTGTTTTTGCATAATTACTTCTTTTGTAAAGACTACACTACCACAGAGAGCCCTTCTGGCCGTAACACGAACACTGCTTGCCTCTTTTTTCCAAAGAGTTGTTTTCTCTTTGACAGTTTTCAATGCAGGATCACCTCAATTAAGAAGCAGGCTTTAAAAGCAAGGTCACTTGAATTTATGGAAAGCACCCAATCGTTTAATGACCCTAAGTTAAGGAAGCAGCACTATTCACTATACTAAATCACTTCCCCGCATTTTGACTAAGTTTAGCATAGAACTGGATTTATAACTCTCCTGTTAACAAAAACACAGCCAAGACTCCCAAAACACTGCTCCAAAACAGCAATATGTAATAATTTATCCTCTCCCAATAGTTAGCCTTCAAGTGTTGCTTAACAGAAATTCTATAGGATGTTTTAGGTATTATTAATTTGAACTCAGAAAAACAACACTCAAAAAGGAGTCCAACCAGCATCTATGGGGAAAAACACCTGCCAAACGACTGTCATCTTCTCACAGTGTCCCTGTTAACATTTCTCAAATCTGCCCAGGAGAAAATTCATCAGGCAAGTTACCAGCCTGCTGAGGAGCTCAGTGAAAGGCAATACTTTTGGGGCATCTCAACAATCAAAATATCAGAAACTGGAAAAACACTCCCAAACAACAGCAATGGTAACAGCTGAAAGTCTTCACATACTGAAAGCTTCTGGTCACTACCAAAGAAGGCCAGACTCAAAATGGGATACAGTTTAAAAGCTTTTTTAATTAGTAATTTTGTCATCTCTGGGGGTTTTCACACAGTTTCAAACCGCCTCTTTAAATACTTTTAAAGTATACTTGCCTTACAAAGAATAGTCCTACATATTTTAAAAACCTTAATTCTGTCAGCTGGTCTCCCTACGATGCTTGAGATTCAGTGTGGCATGCAAGCAGCTACTGAGCAAACCAGCCGCAGGTGCTGCCTGCTACCTCCAAGCATTTATAGACAGTCGAGTGATTTCAAACCCGTAACCACACGTGTGATGTGTGTGCATTCGGGACAAAGAGAACTCAACACACAGGTCCAATTAAAAAAGCCCTGTAGCATCTAAATCTACAGGTTACATACAGTCAGGACTATCACCAAAACCCTACAAAATGGCTACAGAAATGTAGCCTCACTGTAACCTGCACTGCCCAAGAGTATCCATGCTCCATAAATGCCCAATTTGAGTCCCAACTACATGACTGCCCTTTGGACACTAAACGACTAAACCTGCAGAGTGCGAGTTACTCTTGGCAGCCACTGAATTCAGTTGACAACAAAAGGATTTTAGCAGACTGGTTTATTTAGATGTTACAACAAGCTTTATACTGTCGAAGTCAAGTAAGCTGAATTCCATCCCAAGTCTTTCATCTTCGGTCAGCAGTTTAGCTAAAGTAAATCTGTCCACAACC
>NW_009624000.1:0-22075 GCF_000690535.1 Cariama cristata | reverse complement strand
AAAGAGTGAAGGGAAGAAGAAGAGACCAAATATTCTTCCAGTGAAGATACCAAGAAAACACACAGAGATTTTTATTTTTTAAACTAGATTTACATTTCCACTGTAGGCTATTTCCTTGCATTTCTCCACAGCACCCACTAACAAGGCACTGACGGCAGTAAATCTTGATTTCCATAGACCTTCCTTTCTTTCTTTCTTTAATATTGGCAATCTGCACTTGTGAAAAAAACAAAACAAAACAAAACACACCATGTAGAAGAGTTGCTATGAGGGAAGATGAGGAAAAGTGATTAACCACTCAATAAAACATCATCCTTGATGAGAAACTTGCTTGGGGCAAAATAAGCAAGTCTTCTAAGGCTAGTTGGGCAATGGGTGTGAGTTTCCAAAGCCTGAACCAAAGGGGCTGCAAGGCTGTAAATACATTCGATTTCTCAGGTGGCAATGCCAGAAAACATCGGGTAGTGCAGAAAAGCAACCAATTCTGCTGCAAGTTTGTGAACTCATGATGAGCAGAGCTAGTGCTGAACGTAAACCGAAGGCACATGAGCAGGACCTGCAGGTCTGTACAACAGCCAGAAAGGGGAGAAGGGAGGGAGGGAAGCAGCAGCGATCACATTTCAGCCCTCAAGCATCTCCTCTCTTTGACCCTCTGCGTCTGATTCCAAGCTCAAATACAGTTCTGACGTCCAAGGTGTCACCCTATCTCCAATTAATCAAAGGAGAGTCCTGTTTAAGTAGCCCCTTCTCAGGAATCCCATGGCCTGGCTTGGAATTTGATCTCTGTCATAGCTGTCAACAGATCCACTTCTTGCTTCTCCCTTGCTTTTGCTTTTATCTAAGGCAGCTCAGTAAGCCTGGAATGAAACATGCACGGACAAAGCAGAGGGATACCGGGGCTTTTTAGCAGCAACGAAGCATTGGTTTTCTGCTATGGTGAGTAATGACTAGCTCATGCAGGTGCTAAGGACAGAACTGCTAAAGGTATGCTAAAAGCTCTTAAGTTACCAATTAAGACCATACAGTATTCTTAAAAACTGAGGGAACACAAAGTTTAATACCTACCAGGCTCTATTTCACGAAGCCTAATGTTTTCTGACTTTGGATTTTTTAATTGTTTACCAGTCCATCAACAAACCTTCCCGTAGTGCCCCCGTGAGCATAAAGGATCTGATCTTTAAACAAACCACCTGGAGACACCAGTTTGATAAACAGTGAAGAAATGATTATGCCATTCAGAAATCAATTTATTCTTAGGAAGAAATGTATTGCAGCAATTATCTTAAATATGGGGTGAAGTCCACGTAAAATCACTGAGCCAGACTTAACACAGCACTTTATTTCAGTAAAGTATGAGAGAGCTGGCCGTATTATCATCTCTGCGTAAGAGATTAAAAGTGAGACTGACATATCTTTTTCAGTGACTTTTGATCAAAACATCCCTAACTGTGTAGAGAGAAGTCTCTGCTCCCTGATAGCTATAGCTTTCAAAAAACATCTTTAAGAAATCAATGCCCAGCCTTTTCAACACACACCTAACCTTTGTCCTGTCATTCATTGCCACACATCTTAGATAAACACCATTTCTTTCCTCATGGGATACACCCATCACATGCAAACTGCTAAAACAAAACCTTCACAGCCTGCAGTTATGAGAAATTACTTGAATTTTTTCTGTACCAGAAAAGCAGGAACTCCCCCACTTTTCCCCAAATAATCTTCCACCCAAAATATCTCAGGCTGATCTAAATATGTACAGTGTGAAAATCACCACAGCACTTTGTGGTCTAATCCTGCAAAACACTGAGGGCTTCCTGTAAGGGCTGAGTACCCTCAACTCCTACCCACTCACAAGGCAGAAATTTTGCAGTCTGAACTGAGAACTGAGAGCCAAAAATTAACCCTACAATAAATAAAATAATAAAAAAATCTGCAGGTTGACCACATCCTTCATCCAGCTATGCAGCTGCACAAGTCATGCAGGTGTACAAGAAGGATGGGACTGGATGGCAATTTTGGGGGAGATAACCCTGTCGTTTCCAGTACAGATTAAGTTAGGCTTAAACCAAGCCATGAAACAGTATCCTGAGGAACTTTTACAGTTCTTGACCCCAGACAATGTGTGAGAGAAACCCAGCATTGACAGGAGCCTTAGCTGTAAATGTTCAGCTCAGTACCAGTAGCTCTCCTTTTGATATTTTTGGTTACTTTTATTTGTCAATTGAATCAGAATCATCACAACAGGACAAAATAAGATAGAAAAGGATAAAAAAGAAGGCAGCACTGATCCTAGAAACAATATATGTGGGCCTGGTTACAATCAACTATTGAAATGAATAACTGAGATAAAATTCACCCCTTTGTCTCCAAGCTCATCATAGCCCCAATGTGAATTTGGGAGAGAAGTCCTCCTCGCTAAAGGTCTGAGCAACATCAGAGCTCCAGCTGAGAGAAAAAGCAAAACAAAATGGAGCTGCCTACCACAGTTCGTTCTAGCTAAGACTAAGGCGGGTGGGTTGGTTGTTGGGGTTTTTGGGGGGTTGGTTTGTTTGTTTTTAAGTCAGTGAAAAAAGAGATGACTGTGAATAAGGTTAGAGTTAGTCTCTCAATTTGAATCTACTTCCTGAATCTTTTGACTAATAAACCTTTCACCTCACATCTCTCTCACAACAGTTCACAAAGCAGAAAGATGAGACCTACAAAATGAGAATTATATGAAAAGACTAACCCACTTCCTCTCTCCTGACATCTCTCACTTGCAAGCATACACTTATCCAAACACACATTCAACTAGCAACCAGTCTTGTTTTCTTAGTCATCCACAGAAGAGAAAATAATCCCACATTTTCACACAGATTTTAACGAAAATAGAAAGTTTCGGTTCTCTTTTCTAGTGCTGCATTTTTATTTGCAATATTTTCATTCATTTTCCCTATGGAAACACTTTCTGTTTTGCAAAAAACAAAGGAAAGGATTGACTGAAAAACTTCTAACCAGTTCATACCTGAGAGAATGCTTAATAGCTTCTCGAACCTCACTTTGCTACTTTGCTCTGTTATTTCTTTTGGAGGCTGCTTTTGCTTTTCCCCCATTCGATCACACTATTAGGTCATTAAACATGAAGAAATTGCCTCCATTTTACAGATGGCAAGTCCAAGATATTAAAAATTTATATTAAGTAATTTTTATAGCCAAGAACTCAGATCTTGTGGCTGTCCCCTCTCCCATGTTTCCCATTCACCTTGCAGAATGTTAATGCACACGTAGTCTCACTCTTCTCATCTCAAGGAGGCACAACACACATCGGACAGGGAGGTCCTGAAGCCAAAAACACCTCTTCTATGGTATTTGTCACAGTGAATCTGTGAACCCCTAGGACAGCTGTCTGAATGTATCCCACCAGAAATCAGTCTCTCCCTGTTCCCAATCTCTCAAAGGAACACCTGGTATAGTAGCATCAACCCACTGGGAAATAGAGTTAAATTTTGTCAAAACAGGGCTGTCCCCTCCATAAAGCTGATTAATGTGCTGAAAACCTAAAGCCAAGACACTGGGAATGGGAAGTAGAATTACCGAACGTGCGTCACCGATTCTAGGTTCCCCTTTTCTCCTGTTGCTGAATTACTGTAGCTGGTACGTTCTCAGGGCACAAACTTGAGTAACAGCAAGAAAGCTATTCTCCAAATCCACTGAGCTGAAGAACTGCCATCATTTTTGGTGGAATTTCACTAATCAGTTGCTTCAATGAAAAGAAAAAAGGCTACTGTGGCCAGTAAGGAACAACACATTCTGCAGCATTTTAATAAGTTAAGCCATTATAATTTGCTCAGCAGAAACGTCAAGAGGTTTTGTTTGCTTAAAAGGAAACAGTTAAAGTAGCTGTTACAGTATTTGCAGTGACTCTCTCCCCAGACTCAGAGCTATTAATGACTGTAATTCTGACTAGAGTGTGATTTAGCAATAGTCACGTTGACCCCGTACAGTATATCATGGGACCATACTGCTTCAAAGCACTCAGAAAATATTAACCTGGTTATTCCTGAGGACATAGAACTTTTATTTCTATTTCTCAAGTGAGGAAGCTGATACTGAAAAAGAAATGGTATCACACCAAAGCATCAAAAGATGGAATGAGAGAACCAATGCTGGGAAATAGCAGCGCTCTTGCTGATGAAGCATCTGTTCAGTAATAGAAATGTCATATTTTGATTGCAGCACAGCAACTTGCTGAAATCAGCCACGGTATTTCAGTGGTACTCACATTGTGCATGGCTTGTGCAAACCGATACTAAAGGTCAGTGTATTTAACAGCTACATAAAGTTAACATTGTTTATTGACTGCAACTGGCCTAATGCAGTAAAAAACACACAAATAAAGACACAAGGATCTGCTCAGGATGACCACAAGTACAGCAAAATCCTGTTTAGGGTGAAAGAGAATGAATGCCCTCAATTCTTTAAATAATAGAGTGCCATTGAATGCCTGCAGTTCTGGTCAGAGCAAGTTTCCCATGTGCAGTAAAAATCTTCATGAGGAAAAAATGGCTTCATTTTCAGAAGGTTCAAGTCTCGGTGTTTATCATTCCTCCGCTGCTGTTTGAAAGACCCAGACAAACAGAACAAAAACCTGACTCACTGAAAAGGAGAGAACATCACACCTGACATCACATTTATCCTGTGAGTTAAAGCAACTTTTCCAACTAGAATTACTCTCTTCTCTTTCATTCCTTGCAGTGGTCTCTCCTAACTAGGTAGTTTCAGGTAGATCTGCAACACTTGCTTTCTTACTCTCCCTTCAACATTGGGACGGTATATTATTAATTTCCCCTTAGCTGTTACAAGGGGGTTTCCAATTCATTCCCCAAGGGACAGAAATGCAGACTTACCAGTACAACTCTTTAGGAAACAGGCAACAACAATGTTAATGAAATGGAAGAAACACTTGTCTGGTACCATATGGAAATTAATAGTAACATATTCATCAGGCAACTTGAAAGCCTGCTTTCTAAAATTCATCTCTGACCTCCAGAGATAAAGAAACAACGAACAAGCAGCAACAAGAAAGTAATAAAATGTAGGAACTGACAAGTGAGGTGTTTTAGCAGTATTTGAGATAGAGATACTGACTGATGCTGACCTATTTTCCTGGCCTTTATTATACATTCATACATAAGACTGGGGAAACAGATTAATAATGCCACATAAGACACAGACAGAGGATCAGAAAACACCTTCAAGACTGCAGAACAAATCATTCATGACTAAGAAATATCCTTTTATTAGAAATTCTTTGGTGAATGAAACTGGAAAGAGAAAAGGCTGAATGAGGCACTACAGTTGAACATTGAACCTTATTTTCCAGTAGCACATAGTTAAATGCTTTATTTCGTATTTGTGTAAGGATTTGAAGATATAAAACTGTCACCAAGTATTATAAACATAATTTCTCAAAAAAACCTTCATGATGGGGCGGTGGTTGTGGTGGTGGAACAATTCTGTAAAATTTCTTGACCGTTTCCTGGAGACAATAATCTTTCAAGAATAGCTCATCAGCTTTATTTTTTTAATCTTTGTACAACTCAAACACAATTTGACTTGAAAAGCCTTAATCACCAAAGGTATCTGTAGTAACAACAACTGGCTTGCCATGTTAGGAGAAGGTTATATTGGGGTTAGAAATGCCTGTATACTGTATATAAGACAATCATTTTTTTCCAATATTCATTTAGTTCCGTTCTTTAACTCGGACTTCTGAAGTTCTTCTTCCACTCCTTGCTATGACATAGACTTTGGATTTGGTTTTGGATAAGAGTATATGGCTCCACTTCCCCACCAAAGATACATAGGTAATACTGCCCAATTATAAAGCGTATCATGAGAAACCACACCGTGATTCGTCCGATTCACTGAGGTAACAGTCCACAGTGGATATCTTAAGAAGTGGCAGAACTACACCGGACAATCTTAATAACTACTAATAAACACCCCTTTGTATGACACCACACCAATAAGCAGTTTGCCACTTGACATGTACTATATACAAAACTTCTAAAATATTTTAGAAATGTTCTTCCTTGTAAATTACGCTTCCCAGCAGAAAAACAAAGCACTCTCCAATAACAACAATATTTAGAAATCATGCTCTTTAGTGTATATGTTACTTACACACTAAGTAAAAGTCTTCTTCAGAACTAAAGTCTCGATTTAATCCAAAGGCCAGTGTAGCCAATTCAAACATCCCCCATTTTAATTAGGCTTTGCATCAGGCTTCTACACTGCAGTTGTGCGTGGCTGTAGCTCAGGACCAAGGCATAAGGATCCTGTAAGCATTTACCATCACGAATAGCTCTGTCATGATGAAATGAGTGTTTGCCAAATCACTTCCTAGTGCACATCTACCTGGCTTGATGGTTTCTTGGCTCCAATTCTGCACATTGCAGAGCACTCAATTTCCAACAGGATTTCAGAGTATGCAGTATTTTGCAGTATCAAGACATGTTAGTCCTAGCTGTTGATTCCTCAGGATCTTAAATTCATTTTTAGCGTGCCTGACACTTACAGTTTTGTCTTCAATTGGGACTGCCGGAAAGCAAAATCTCAAATTAGCACACAATCTCCAACAAGCTGATTTTCTAAACACATACCCCAAATAAAAACAAACAAAACAGAAACATTAAAATTCAAATAAAATAAAACCATTTTTTCATAATTTCAGAAGAGTCTTTTGTCTCCAGGACAAACTCATTGCCTTAATATTTTCTGTTACATTTCTGTAATTCAAAACATTTTGCTTTTGTTTGGCAGGCTTTACAAATTCAATTTGGTAAGCCATCAGTCGCATATACAGACTGGAGCTTCCTAGTGGATAGCTGTTCTTACTTGTATTACTTAAATTCCCTTCCATCGACCTGAACATCATGCAAAATAACACTAAAGCAATTTTACAAATGTAAAATTGTGAGGGGAACCCTACAAAATTCATGGTGTTTTTTTTTGTATACATCTACTGCAAGTCATTCAAATGGTTGTAGCACAACTTTTTTAACACCCAAGCAAACACTCTTTGTATTTTGCAGGCAAACTGGCCACATTAAGTACAGTTAAAATGGACTAATTTGTGAAAAATGCTGCTAGCATGTAATGGAGGCTTTCTGTTCGCACGTTAACAGTCACTGCAAAAGTCTCAACAGAGTAAATTAGATTAAGGTGCATTAGGCTGACAGTTTAGAACAACCAACTACAGTTTCTCAAAAAAATCAGACAAAAAAAAATTTAATTTCACTTCTAGTTTCTCTTTTGCACTCAAAACCTAAAGCAGATTTCTTGTGATCCTGTTGGTGACCCACACGTACTGCGGCAATGGCTCTGCAGGCAGAGGTAGGCTAAACAGGGTATCAGTGTTACAGTTTACTATCACCGAGATGACTACATGTGTAAGAAGTACATTCTTCCCATCACTGCATTCACTCCATAAGGCAGCCAGAAAGGGCACCAGGCCAAAGTCTGGTAGTTAAGCAGACACACTATCAGGTTTCCCACATTCAAAAATCTTGCTGCCAGGGAAGCATGAAAACTGCTTCCTACAGCCTGGGTGGCAGAAGGAAAATTGAGTGAAACCTAGGCAAGACCATTATTCTGCTGATCTGCACAGGGCTTTTAAGATTTTTATCTAGCTGAAGTCCAGCTCTCAAAACACAAGAGCTTCCTCTTATCACCCAGCAGCTCTTTCATTTTCAGCCTCAGTTCTTTTATCATTGTCCCCCGACAGAGCTTTATCTCCAACCATCCCTTTTTTGAAGGCCATAAGATCTCTTGAGCAGTTTTTATCTATCTGCAAACACACATACAAAGGTTGTGCCCACTGCAGCCTTTCTCCCAGCACCTCTGCTAAGCTGTTTCCACTGAGAAGCCTGAGCACCACTGAAGGAAAGAAAACCTCCCACGACTCTAATATATATCCTCAGGCACTGGCAGGCTGATTCTCAGTTCCCCCAGGGCAGAGCACAAAATCCACCTTTACCTTTACATCCTTCCTGATGTGACAAAGAAGGAAACTCAGCTTCACATATCCAGGTAACTTCTGATGTGGGGTACATCATGCAGATCAGTGTTTAGGCTGAGGGTGCTACAACAATTTACCAGCAGCAGAAGACCGGACTGAGTCAGGAATCCATTTCGGGATCCCATGCCAGCAAGCTCGGTGGGTTGGCCCTGATGGGAAAGGTCACTCTTCAAAACAAGCAGGTCCAGCTCCTGTGCAAGGAGTCAACAGACAGAGCAGAGAGGCTCTCACATGGAGTTCAAATGAGCTCCACACTCAAGGGAAAAATCCTTGCACAGTGCAAAAGCAAGGGAAGCTTAGGGTGACTGGTCAGTCCATGCCTGATGTTCCACACAGAAAGCAAAACAGTCCTGAATGTCCAAGAGATGAGCACCAAACACGGCATCTCACAGGAAACATAAAGTCGTGTGTATACAAAAGCTCTGCTAAGTGATGAAAGAATTACAAGACATGCCAGGGCTGAAATCTGCCGTTTTTAAAGGCATTTCTCTGTAAAAGAACACATTTACTGTTGTCCCTGGTATTCATTGCTGCATAACAACTTCGTAATTGCATGTCCAACTGCTACCATGTAGCATGTGAACGTGTCAGTCAACATTTAGCTCAAGTTAGAGAATTCATCATGAAAATCATTAATTATTTTTATGCACGTGGCTGTTCTGGCTACTTCTGAAAGGTAAATTTTGTGCTCGCTGGCCCCAAGGCAGGATCTGCTGCTTACTCATTTCATGTTTGTACAGAATCCAGCCAGAAAGACATACACTGGCTTGAAGATCAGAGGGAACAAAACTGATTAATAAAAATAAAATAATCCTACTGGCCCAGATAATGTGTAATACAGTCAGGCAAGTAAACTTTCCTAGCCGTGTTCCTCTCAAATAGGGTCATTGCTACTCCCTGGTTAGAAAAGGAGCTTTCTTTTACTCTGCAGAAAAGCTTCATATCAGTATTCCCTGAGCGGCCAAATATGCATATACAATTGTAGTGGGAATCCCAAAAACATGAACTGAGGCCAACACAAAGCATGCTGGAAACTCTAATTCCCCACTGCAAGACAGTACTGACTTAAATGCCTTCAGACTCCTGCATCCTACCTGTTTGGACTGCTCTCTGTACCAAGGATGATCAGCTACACCAGAACACTCAGTAGATCACACACATTTGAGGACTCAGCACAAAGCCCTCAAAGCCAGAGGAAAGCTTCACATTAATTTCAGTGGAAGCTGGGTCTAGCGAAGGGTTGGACAACAGATATGGTTTAATTAAACTTATCTGAACCTGGTCAATCAGAAGATAAAAGCTAAGAATTAAACCAGCAGATCTCAAACCTGCTGATGTTCTGCAAAGAATTGGTGTCAGATACTGTTAAGTCTCCTTTGGTCCAGCAACAAAACTGTTGGTAAAAATAATACTGCTTTCCGAATACTTTTTTCCCCACATAAGCTGCTGTGCTGTCACTAGAATGTTAAACAACAATAGGTTGCCCATTCAGTGACAGTTTATTTGCGTGCTAGGCCAACTTCAAGGGAGTGTTTAAATACAATGGAGACAAATGCTTGCGTAAGGACAGTTAGTTTATCCTAGAACTTAGTTCTGATGTTTTGGGGGTTACCAGGTTTTTCCTATCAATACTTTCGAAGAAACATTTGCAAAAGACCACTACAGAATATTTCCTTTGGTTGCTACCTAATTGTTGACACGACGTACACCTCCAAATAAATTCTTTTCCAGTGTGGTCGTAACATACATCCCGATCCAACAATAGGAATCACGATGAAGAATCACAACGCTGGCAAACATCACTGGTGTTTTAACAGGCACCAGGTCCCAAGTAATGCAGTTGCTTCAGCTGCACGGATGTCGCACAAGCCTCTGTTTAAATACTGCAAAGTGGTAATCTCCTGCTTTTGCTACTTTGAAACTGAGGAGGCAAAGGAAAATATTTGAATGTGCAGTCCTGAGGTCAGAGCTAAAGTTTGATTTGGGTTGGTTTGGATTAAGGAGAAACGTCCAAGAACAACTCACTGATTTACTTTATTTCAGGACTTGGCACACAGCTTGGACCAAGTTCAAAATCCAACGACACTGTGCCAGAAAATGCTACAGAAAGAGCAGAGATAGGAGACATCTGGACTGTGTTAGGAACTTAGAGCCATAAAGTCCTTTAAAAATATTCTCTGATCATGTTGGGACTCCTCTTGTTTTTGTTTCAAACAATCCAAATGTTAAAACTGTGTTTCAAATTAAAAGTTAAAAAAAACAAACCAAAACAAAAACACAACAAAAACCCAAAGCCTCCCCTCCCCCAAGAAGGGCAACCTAAGCCAATTACAAAAGTAAAAACAAGATTATTTTAATGATCTCAGATTAAAAGTGAACGCTCCTACAGTGAAAGTGGTCATTTCCAATAGCACTGCACCAACGCTTCTACAGTGAAAGTGATAATTTTCAATACTATTGCATCACTGCAAACTTCTCATGCAAGTAGGACAGCAATCATGGTCTCTAATCATCTACTGTTCCTGCTTTGACACACTGTTTTAACTTATCCAGGGCACACCAAAACCAGTGGCATTACCCATAAAACTTCTTTCTGTCTAAAATATTGTGGTTTGGTTTCTAGGATATAACTGAAAAAAAAAATATTTTAAATTAAATTGTCACTTAATTGTTTCTATCTTAATTCCATGCATTTGGCAGCAGTCATGCTGAATACTTTGTAGCTCCTTAAATACAATGTAATCAAGTTGTGCACTCCCTTCCCGGAGACACCCTTACAAAAATGAATGAAGGAGATGGATTTGGGAAAAGAAAAAGTTAATGTTAATTTTTGCCATTTATTACAAATCTAGAATAAATACAGGACAAATTATTCAGAGGGCTCTGTCAGAAAATCAAGTAGTTTTATAAATTAATTTGTCTGAAAAATTCCAGTTGACGATGTCGAATTGATTATCCCTTAAAAAAAAAAATGCATACAGTAAGAAAGCCTATTAACACCATCTCTCGAGTGGGAAAGCACGCAGGGCTCGCCAGCACTTTGCCCAACGGGCTCTGAGTCAGTGGCAGAGCTGGAGGAGCACAGGAGCTCCTGCCCCGCAGTCCCTGCCGAGCTGACCATCCCCTTGCTGAGAAGCAAGAAACAGACACCATAACTCTGGCATTTTACTTACCTTGGGTAAATCAACATTTTAGGTTTTTTTATTCAATACTTTCCTCATCTGTGGCTTTCCTAACTGGCTGCAGTTGCATGACAGCTAACACGAGCAGAGTGCTGAGATTCACAGCACAGGACACGCACGCAGCATCCTCGCCTGCATAAGACTGTACCTCCACTAACTGTAATGAATGAGTCCCTTTTCCCTCTCGGAGGATGAGATCAGCTGACGGAGCAAGGGCTTTAACAGAGTGCTGGGATCTTTTAAGATCCCACAAAACACAGGTCAGGCTAGCAGAATAGGAATTTCTCTGCATGGAAACTGCACTTCCTGAACCTTGTTGCATGTGAAGAATTCATCTTACCTTAAAATAAATATTTTTCATTAAAAGGCAAGGCATTTCTAGCCCAACCTGTCTTTCAATATAAATTCAAGCAGGACACTTAAAAGCAAGTAAGCCAAAACAGAGTATCAAGAGAAGAGTCTGCACAGCTGAATTCAATACTATGACCAAAGTTGAGGCTCAAATATACTCAAATAGGTTTGAGTGGAAAGTCCTCAGAGTATTCTCCAACAACAAAGACTTCTGGTAAGGTTGGATGCCATTTTAAAAGATGCTACCTTCCACCTGTTGGGAATACTTTTTTTTTTAAAGAAAAAAAAAAAAGGCACAGCAGTATTTCATTTATTCCATATTCTTGATTATTTATACCAATTAATAGGACAGAGTATCCCATTCTTCCAAGTACATGCCTTGGCAGAGCAAGGACTATTCTGCATTCAGCAATATGCATCATTTCCGGCAGTCCAGCTCCAGGAATAGAAAACCAAGGAAAGCAAGACAGCCAGATAAACAAATCATTCGGATACCTGAAAACCCTGGAGATACTGTAGCTATTGTCATTTTACACCTAAGCTCCTTTGAGGCATTCTGACAGTGCCAAATGTAGATGAAAATAAAGAATTAATGGGCTTCTTGGAATTAAAAAGAATTCACAGAATTATGCTCATAAGCAAACAATCCAGAGACTAAATCCTGCAAAGGACATTTTTGCCTGCACTGGACACCGCCCCGTTCAACATAGTACACTGTGTTTGTTGACCATCACATTTGTTCAACGCTCAATGACACACCTCGTTGAAGATTATTAGTTGTGTCGTCTGCAAATTCTTTGGTATTTCATAGGTCTGATGCTGCTTCTACCATTTGCAGTCATTTGCACCATAACCTTTACCTATATCACAGCATTTCACATGCAGTACAGAAGGTAAGATTGTCAGCTCTCATTCAAAATATTTTATTTCAAAAGACAAAGAAGAACAGAAATGACAGAAAAATTAGCTGCTAAAGACTGCACATTAGAGTAACATCTCTGCAACCAATTAACCTCAGCCGTGATGGCCCTGCAAAGACATCTAGGCAGGAAAGTTCTTCCAACCCAATGGAGCTGGGCCAAATATAAAATCATCCTCCCCCCCAAAGTCCAACAACAAACAAACCCTCTTTATTACAGATAATACTCCTCTCCTGCTTTCCCATAATAACTTAGAAAGCCAAATCAAGGAGGACAGATGCAGGCCTGAGCTATAAAATCCAGATTTCATTTCCTATCGCTCCCCTCCCCCAGGAGCTCAGGGGTGTTTAGATTCTGGGCTGTGGTTTAAGTCCATCTGTGTTCTTCAAGTATAAACATCTTCATTGAAACCAGACTCATCCTGCACAGCCATTCATTTAGTGAGCTCATCTGTGAGAGACACGGACTGGCACATTTCTATGACAACCAAAAAAAAAAAAAAAAAAGTAGCAGCTTGGCACAAATTAAACAGCTTTTTAAAGCCTCCCTATTGTTCCTAAGGCTGCTTTCTCTTCCTCCAGCATCTATAGTTATCTTGGATATACTGCCCAGAACATCAGCTCTCCCTAAAATGGCCCTTTTTCCATAGGGAAACAGGGGCATTTTGTAAGATTTCGATGTGGGGAGGAATACTCACAAAATAAAAGCATCAAAGCAAAGGGAGTACTGTCCTATCTAGTTCTCAACTGAACTAGAAATATATATACATCCTAAAGAGACACAATAAAGTGTTCCCAAAAAAAACCTTTCTTTAAAAATGAGTCCAAGTAGCTTGTTTTGTTTTGTTTAAGTATCTTGCTGTGGATTAACTCTTGATAAGAAAAAGTAACAGTACCATTTTCTCTCCATCAAGAACAACACAATTCAAAAACAAGTGTCACCACTTGAAAACCATCATTCTTTCACTTGCTGGATCACAATGTGGCTTTTTTTGTTTACACTAAGCCATCCTAATTTAAAAAAGAAAACAGAAAAAAGGCAACAGGACACAGGTTATTTCAGTATAACCAGTTCATGTCAATGGTTTATTTTCCCACCTAGTAAAACCAGATAGATACAACAGAGAAAACATGACAGTATCCTCTCTTCACAAGGATTTCAGCTCACAATACACATGATGATACAAAATTACGGCATTTTTTCACCCAAGGTATAGGCTTCAGCTGAAGTAACTGATACGCTTTCTTAAAGCGCTGCTTATTTAAAAGTCCACATACTAAAGCAATTCAGCACCAGCTAAATAAAGCAGCTCTTTCTCTGACATACGTTGCCAGTCAATGCAGAATTCACATTGTCCTTATGTTTGTTATTCCATCCTCTCAAATCAGTGACTGCCAGCTTACACGACTCATTAATTATAAGTAGTTAAGATTGTTTTTACTAGTATGGTACAGATGCCAAATCACTCTTAGCGATTCTCAACAAGAGAGAAAGATGCTATGAGTAAAAACAATGGAATGGACTCCCAGGATCTAGACGTGCCAAGCCACAAATATAATGCCAGAAAAATAATTTTTTTTTTTTCACTCCCATTCTCTCCACCTTAATTTTTGAGATTTAGTCTCAAGCCAGACTTTGCTGAAATAGGCAACCTGTTGGAACTTCTGCTATGACTCCTTGTGTTTGCAATAGCTCGTGTCATGTGACCACAGAAATAATAAATCACAGGAAAAAAGAGATTTTTTTTTTTTTAAGTCACAGAAACCTCAAGTGCAACTTTGTCTATTATGGTCAATTTTTCTCCTGGCATCATTAAAGGCTTCCCAGTCACATATAGACTGCACCCATCAACTCAATGATTTTCATCTCAACAGTGTTTTGACTTGATCTTTTACTCACAAGTCATTTTGTTTAATTTTCTTCAGACATTTTTCCACATGCGATTCAGAGTAGCGATACACTGCCAGGCAAAGTACTGAAATGTTCCCAAAGGCATAGATGAAGGAAAATTCAGTTACTAGTGGATCTAAAAGGTAATTCTTACTACTTAACCAGCTTGCCACAGACAAAGAGCATAGCTAGTGCATTATGGCTGGTTGTGGTAGATGCAAGCTTGAGTCATGCAACTGAAACCACTGCGACCACCTGGTGGGATTAGGTGCTAGAAAGACAAAAGGTGTCCAAGTCCAGCCCTAAGGTTTCATTGATTCTCCCAAAATTCGGGATAGCAGTGGTACATAAAGGCACAGGAAAGGGCATCTCCCCTCACTGACCAGCTCTCCTTGGTCAAGGATCAGATCAAAAGCTCTAAGACACAATCACCTTCAGAAATGCCTTACGCTTAGAAATTCAATCAAGATGCAGAAATCTTGATTTTGACTAATTTCTAGTCAAAAAAGTAAGAAAAGCACATCCCTTATTTTTAACAAGTATCTATTAAAGTGTTAAGCTGTATTTTTCCATGCAACGTTTTCTATGTCCTAAAACCAATACAGGGATAAAAACTCCGGCTGAAACAGCGTCTTAAGAGGCCATGTGATAAACTCCGTCAAATGCCACTGGACTCATTCTGTACTAACTCTCACCTGGGCCTGCAACGGGCATGACAGTTGGAAATACAGGCACCTGGGGAAAACCAGAATTAAGGTACATCTGATTCTGAAAATTGAGATATCACACACGGCAAGACCAATTTCCCTAAGTGCAGCACATTCCCTTCTCCAGTTTAAATCTGCAAACGGTGGGCTGCACTATTTATTTTCTGCTGCCTACACAATGCATCAGATCTGCCTACTAGGAACACATTACTATCTGCAGGACTACATTCCCCTGAGATAGCTATGCTCCCATCCACTCCGGAACAGGCAAAGATCACATAGTATCATGTTGTATTTCCAGCTCTCTGCAAGGGTATCCTATGCCAGGTTCTCTCTCCTGAATATAAAGATATGCCACTTCTGAGACCAATGCAATCATCGCAGATGGTGATCAGTTACAAAGAGGAGCATCCATCCTTCCGCTGTGCTTCACTGTAGAAACCAGCAGCAAAGAGTTCTCTTCTCGTCTCCACTGCTCACTTCTGTGCAGTCAGAAATGCACATCTTTACACTGCTGTCTCTGTCCCCACAGCTGATATGATGGCACGAAAAAATCCAAGCTACACGGCAACAGGTTCAATACAGGACAATATGCTGGGCAACACATACAACCTCTTTTTAGAAAAGTTAAGATTTACTCACAACCAGACCGCTCCTGTTTTTTCCTACATGGATAAAACTTCCAGTCCCCTGATGAGGAAATGAAGTGATGTGACATTAGGCAGCTCATGAATCTCTTCAATTAATGCATCCTGCACAACAGAGACTTCCAGGGAATTATCTGCAACCACAGCAGTGCCTCATTCCCACTGCCATGTCCCTGAGAATGAGTCACTTCAATTCCCATGCTCTTGCTGCAGGCAGAGAGCTAAGGACTATTCCCTGTCTTTGTTAGTCAGGCAAATGGTTGGAATCAAATGCTGAAACTACTTGCCCAAAACTTTAATTAGGGTTACTTTATTTTCTGCAACTATTCAAGCATAGTTACTGCCAGCTCTCCAGTCTTTATGTCAATGAGGGCTTATGCTACAGGAGATAACATTTCCATCTCACCATCTTCGGGGAACAACAGAGAGTGTGCCATGCAACCATGCAGAGGATGGCAAAGAGAATAAAAAACAGTACGATGATAGCCTGAACTGCAGGAGGCTTGCAAGCAGCACATCTCCAATGCTGAGCTGTATTACAAATCAACTGCAAAGCTATCCTGGCACAGGACCCAAAGTTGTGGGAAGAAATAGGACAGCAAAGGCTGAAAAAGTCAACATCGGTAGATCACTCTGGGACCGAGATGTACAACCAAGCTCAGCACCATTTCACAGTGAGATCCAGGGCTACCACTCTCATTTCTGAACATGTGAGCCCATTCCAGAAAGCCATGGGGAAGCGGAAGGGAGAAGAAGAGAGTTTTAAGATAGGAAGTATGCCTTACTGCTCTCCATCCTATGAAGGGTCAGGAAGGTCAGTGATGCTCACCTGCAAGAGGGCTCTCCTAAGCCACCAAACTCTTTATTGCAATACTATGCCAATTTAAAAGAGATTTTATCATTACTAAACTGTTTGGGGGGACATAGGGGTGTGGCTGTGTCTGCTCTTACACATTTGGGGATATTTGAATTTTCATTTAGAAAAAAATTTCCCAGAACAGACACAAAAATCTATGTTACAATTGTTTTCATAATTGAGAAAGCCTTTGCTGAATACAGGAGTCTGTAGTGCTTCATGTGATTTGCAAACTAGAAATACCGGAATTTTAGGCCAGGGGATGTCATTGACTAATGGGGATTCTCTCTTCCCTCTGGAGTATAAGTTTATAGAGGAATAAGATCATATTCTCCAGGCAAGTTTATATGAAATGATTCATCTCCAGCCAGCTGCAGTCAAGACATCTGCTTGCTTTCTTTTCACTACAGGGAGATTCGCACACACCCCCACATCCCCCCTTACCTCCAAAGGTGGCCAAGATTATATCCAATCATAAAAAGAAAACTTCAACAATTTCAAAACGAAAACTTAAGAAGTCGGGTAAATTGCACTGAGGCCACAGAGGCACCTCAGCCCCACCTAAAGCCCTCCTAAAAAACATGAAGTGAATACTAGGCTGAGGAAGTCCTATTTAATCAACAGTCTATTGACTTAAATGCAGAGACATCACCTCTGCATCCTGTGGTTTATATGCAGATCTGCCCAAATACATGAAGGTATTCCTTTGTTTTGAGAATCCCTCACACATTCCACATGGGATCACGCAGACGGTCCTCATGTGGTCAAATAAAGTTTGCGAACCCATGCCTTTATAGCTTTTCCATATTAATCTGCACTTTGGGCATATATCCAATTAAAGCCTCATGTATAGATCACTAGGTTACTAACTGGCTTGCATACTTGGGGGAGGGGAAATAACAAGCTCATGACTCCATAATTTAACACTGCCTGTGCTTTCACTTTTACATGCACAAGTCTTTTTGAATCTAGTCTTACCATAAATTAAGAGTAATAATGCTTGCTGAAGAGAAACTCAGGTCCCTACGTGCTGGAACACACAGTAGCTAATGCTGAATGCATTTACATTAAGGTTAACTCCAGTGCAAAGAAGACAAGGTCTTTTCACAAACATGCTACAAAAACAGGAAGCAAAGGGAAAAACTTCACAGTGTTTGGAAACAGCAGAGCATTGTTTGTACAGGCTTTTCTTACAAATACAAGAGAAAAAAAAAAATGGGTAACGTGAAATCCAAGCACAGAAAGAGTCTTAGATCAGACACAGTCTTAGATTAAGACAGCAGCTCTCAAAAGATGTCCAGGTACAGACTGTACAGGCAAGCAGAAGCACAGGGTAGGGTTTTTTCTCCTATTTCTGCTAAGAAAATACGGCAAGTAAAGATATACAACCTCCCAAACCCTTGATGTTAAAGCTAAATAATGTAACACAGCACTGCACCTTTATCTCAATTAGAAGGTATGATAAATGAAAAGGCATTAGGAAACACATAGTTCACCAAATTTAAACACTTCCATTATTTTTAAACCGGGAAGATACAATGGCCTCGCACACTGTGGGCCGCCCCAGAAGGCCATCTTCACCTCATATTAAGAAGTTGCACTGTGGACTACATCCCTTCAAGATGAGTCAAAAAGCTCCAGTCACAAGCATGCTGCAGTCACTAACTCGGAGACTTCCCTTTTCGGCTGGAGTACACAGATCCAATCTCTAACTTGAAACTGATTTGTTTAAATTTTTCATATCATCACCTCCTTTCTTTCTCTTCCCCCTTCAAGTCTGCTCATAGTACCATAACCACATACAGCCTGCACAATATATAGATAATGCGTATAGTTAGCGCTGCCTCAGTCTCTACTCACACCATGTTTAAAACCAACTAACCTACACACCAGTCCACGGGTTTAAAGCAACAGAGGATTGGTCCTATATTTGGGCAAGCACCAAGGAAGGCTCAGTACTTTCCCATGTCGTCTGTCTCCATGAGGGAGCAGCTTTATACACGGTCAACTCCCACGACAGATTTGATTTCACCATATTTAAAGTACATTAGTCAACCCAAGTCACTGGGGACATTTGAAATAACTTACAATAAATCAGAGAAGATTAATTTCAAGGGAGGCAGTGACGTAGCACCAAAAGAAGTGTAAGTTAGTGTTAGGAGAGAATCCATTAGCAATATTTCTCAATGCCAGTATTTTTTTCACCATAAACACGAGAGCAAGAAGACGTTACAGTCTTCAGGCAAATGCTGGGCTCCAAAGGCAAAGCGGTTACCTAGAAAGGGTATGTCAATATTTAATACCAAAGTGCATGTCTGGTCCTGCACATTTCATTTAATTTCAAGGCTTTCCAGCTTTATTTCCTGTTTCATTCACAGCAATCACAAAAGATGAATTATCTAACCTTAGAAAATGTGTTTTCAGTCAGATGAGACATGTTGACTGTGTCCGTACTTTCACCTTCAGCAACAAAGTCCTGTGCCAGCACAAGTTTTGTGTTTTCTTCAATGTCCACATTATTTGGTTGCAAAGTAGATGGGATTTTCAGTGCCAGGACTCCACTCAAGCTGCTTGCTCCTCCGGGAGAGAAGGAAGAGCCTGTTCTGTGCCTCTGGATGCCAGGCTACTTTTTAGTCAAAAATTTAAAATCTTCCCTAATAATAGCAGTGACAAAAAAAAAAAAAAAACACACACACACAACAAAACCCACAACAACAACCCTGAAGGATCTGAAAGAAACATGAAGAGTTGAAGGAAAAACTAAACAAAGTAATGACTAGTAATTTGCACTTGCATAATATCTTTCATCAATGCTCCTCACTTCCATATACCAGGAAAGAAAATTGGCTGCATCTCATAACAAAACCGATCAGGAATACTACTTCAAGCCCTTACTACACAGCTGGACTTGCTATTTTGTATGGAGTATGTGAAGAAGTATCTGTATTCCTGCACTGAAAGAATAAGCTGGAGCTCCTTTTCCAATTCCGTAATTGTGCTACTATAACCTATTTACTAAAGGTAGAAGGTTACAGCAATTGCATAGATTTTCTTCTGGTTTAAATAATGACTGAATTACATCTGTAACATGACGTTGTTTTCTCTTTCTGCAGGCATCCAAATAAACCTCTCTGTTCCACAGTACTGTTGGATAAGGAACACAGCTGCTTCACTGAACATGATTCATCTTTCACAGGGAATCAACAGGTACTAAAAATATGTGCATTTCACTACTGAGCAGTAAGACAAGGACATGGATGGATCCCATTCAACACAGTCCACCGAAGTAGCTGGAAATCTCCTCTGCTGCAAAAGTAAATGCTGTTCTTCTACAAATCACCAGGCCTTTCACGGTTTTGGCCCCCTCCTCCCACTTCTTTCTCGGAGCCAAGATACTAAGCGAATTGTTCAGATGACAGAACACCATAGCTATAGTCAGAGCATCATGGAGCCAAGGCATCCAAGAAAGGCATGCACTCACGACTCTCCATCACTGACACTCAATGCCCTGCCTGGCATTGTAACCATCAGGGCAAAGAAATCTCTCCTTGTGCAACTACCTTTTCAAGCTGCCAGGAACAACTTGACACTCAGATCCCCAACTAGAGTTATTGCATGGCTACCACAAAAAAGATCTGCAGAACGGCATTAGCTTACACCAATGGCTCATAGATCCACTATTCGAGAGTCCACATAACTTTCTACTTTCAGTTTCCTACCTTCTTACAGCTTACATTGTAGTAGAGAGAAATGTGGTGTTTTGAGATGCCTCTGGCACCATATTCTTCTCAAGTGATTCCTAAATTTAAGAGCTCAACATCAAAAAGTTTGTATAGTAAATCCAAGGTACAAGAAGGGAGAGAGAACTGCCGATCTTTTTTTCAACAACGGATTGCAACACCTTGCTTCTATAGTAATTTCGCAAGATCACTCTCATCCTGAAAATGTCAGCGCAGTCAAGGTTTCCCTGACTTACTCTCTACTTCTGAATTCAATCTTAACAGCCTCTAAAGCAAAAGCAAAGTGGTAGGTTGTCAGAAGTGACTATTAGGAGAATATACAAAGCATGTACGCCACAGAAAGCAAGAGACTTGAACTGATTGGCACCTGGTTCCCCAACAGATATTTTCTTTGCAGGAAGATTGAAGGGTAGTAAGAAGAGCACGACACCCTGGGCCACGTTCTGCTGTCAGTCACTCTCCCACACTCCACTGACTTTTAATGAGATTTACAACCATTAAGAAAACGAATAGCCATCAAAATCAGGAGAGAAGATGCAGCCTGGTGGCCAAAGCAAAGAAACTTCATTTCTGCTTCAACTCCTGCCGGTGATTTATTGTGAACATCAGTGCAAGGCGCAACATGCTATTGCTTCTTGGTGTCCAACCTAAGACGCTCCAGAGTGAACCATAGATCCATATACCAGCTGAGAAGGAACTGCTAATTAAGCATGAACCAACAGTAGCAGACATGTCTGAAAAGTCTGATTTAAATTTATTTATCTCTTTGTTTTCCCCATGTATAAAAACACCAACGATAAAGCACTTTGACACAGTTGAAGCACAGTGAAGTTGAAACCCAAGGACTTGTAGAAAAAAGTCATGATGCTGTCATCCAAAAAAATCATTTTTTCTGATTGTTTTAAAGGCCAAAAATAATCCCTCTTTTTTTCATTCACAGAAGGTCAAACAGACATTCATATTTAGGGAAAAAACATACACACCCTTAGTATTTTGATTAAAAAGTTGGATTCCACTTGGCAAGTTTCAGAAACTTTTTTTAAAGCAGTTTCTACTTTACTATTAATAATGCCCATCCCTGAAAATGGACAACAAAGTCATTCAGTCTTATTTTAGGTGCTTGCACAGACAGAGCAAAAACATAGCCTGCTCACAATACAGACTAATTGTATTACAGTGGCAAACAAAAAATTCTGTGGTACAACAGAACCCCATTACAACAGGAACCAGACATGGTAAGAGACACCTGCCGATCCCAAAAGCTTATACTAAAATAGCCAAAACAGACAAAGACAGGGAGGAAAGGGCCACTGCCATGAAAAAATAGCAGTGTCACAGCTTCACCATTGAGAAATATCTGCTCCGTACCATTGGAAAGATACTGTTGGGAATACACCATGGGTATCTTGAGAAGGTTTAGGAAAAAAAAGAGTTTTCTGTTAAAAATTATCCAAACTGTCTACCTTCACATGCAATTACCTAACTTTGCTCTGATATTAACTGACTATACACAAATAAAGAAAGAGGTGATTTTTTGTTTACAAAATTCTTGCCTTACTTTTGGGTTAACATCACCAGAAATCTCATCTATAAAATATGCATAGACATCTGTACATTTCAAAAATACGTACAATTTCTTTCTAAGAGAAAAAATATTATTTCTGATTATCACTTGCAAACACAGTTTCTCTTTAGACCTAAGAAAAATATTATATAAAAT
>NW_009623999.1:9616-49912 GCF_000690535.1 Cariama cristata | reverse complement strand
GTAGCTTGGAAATCACGAGGCCAGAGGTTTCCCTGCTGCTGCACTAAGATTTGATGTGAGTAAGGTGAGGGGTAGAGAGTTGGAGAGTGGAGAGCCTGTCCGGGGTGAAAGAAGAATAAAGCCCGTCCTTCTCGTCAGAGGTGCAGGGTGTGGGGCCTGCAGCGCTCCAGCCTCACAGCTTCCAGCTCCGCCACGCTCTGCGGCCGTTTTTTACGTGCCAGGAGCTGGTGTGAGCTCCCCAGCCGCTTTCGTTTCTTACTTTAGCCATAGGAGGGTGGGGGTTGAGCCTTCTCCTTCAAAGCAGCAAAGAGTCATCTGCTGCGCTGCTGTGATCTCCTGCCCGCGGTCCCCAGTGACAGACTTTGTGTTCAGGTATGCACTGCCAGAGTTGGTGATACCAGTTATCCCTGAGCAACTGGTGGGGTAAAGAAAACAGCACCCGGTGTTTCTTTGCCCTGTCCCAAGTGTCTGTACGTCTGTGCACACACAGTCAGTGGTAGTTCTCTGAAGCCCGTAAATGCATGGGCCTGGCTAAAGGTGCTGCTGTTTATTGTTCCATTAAATCTGGACTGGCGCTGTGGTGAAAAGGGGATAATGTAATTTTTGGAAGGTGTTGTTCTGAAGCAGCAGCTAACACCTGCTCTGGAGCCGTACGAGGAACAGTGAGTGCGCCAAGTGCACTTAGCTGCACTGGCCTGGAGCACGGCGTAATCCTGGCAAATGGTTGCTTCCAATTAATGCCCCTCTTAATGTCTGGGGCATTAACATCTTGCCAGTGAGCTGGCCTTGGGTGGGGGTTAGGAGGAGGTGGTTTGGTTTAGGTTATGAATGGTGTTCCCTCTTTATATTTTAGTCTCTACAGAGAAATGGAAAGATGTCATGCGAGCTTTGTCGTGACCTGTTTTGTTTTTTTTCCATCCTGATGGTATATGTTATGAGTGCACATGGTTACCACACTCTGGGTTTAAAGCATCTCTGCCCCCCCAGATGTTTCCGCACTAAATCACAAGTTTCTCTTGCAGAAGCAGAAATTGAGGTCTGTATGCAAAAGAAAATACTTGCAAAGCCAATGTCTGGCTGGAGAAATGCTCTGAAGGTGGATGGGAGAGACTGTGGGGCTCACAGCTACATCTAAGCGAAAATAAACACTTGCTGCCGTCTGTGCAGCCTGAGCTGGGTTAAGCCGTGTTCAGCTCTTCCCTGCATAGCTGCCGGTTCTCTGGATCCGTTTTGTTTCAGCTCCTCCCCATGGTGGGAGGCTGAGCTGGGAAGCTGTTGGAGTTGAGCTGCTCCACTAATAGGCATTCGTAAAAAATGTTGTAAAAAAAATTGAGTCGTTATTACCAGCATCAAGGAAGTGTCATGTACACTCTTACAGAGTGAAAAGTTGTCATCCTTGGCTGTCTCCTCTTGTCATAGTATCTCTTGGGGATACTTCAGTGGTGGTGTTTAATAGCAGCCATTAGATAGGTCCTGCAGTAAATTCCTTTCTCTTTGGCCACAGCCCTGTTCTTTCCTCTCTGCTCCTCTGTTGGCATCAGTGATGGTCTCTGTATGGAGAGGGTGCTTGTTCTTGCTGAGCTTCCAGCCAGAGCTCCAGGCTCTGTGCAGAGGGGGGTTAGGATTCTTCTGAGGCATCTCCTTAGTCCTCTCAATTTATTGCTCTTTCCTCTTGTCTTTGGTGTACAAGCGATCTCCCCTGCGAAGTGTTCCCATAGTCCCCAAGGCTCCTGTCTCCCCATTACGTTCTTAAGAATTTTGCACTGTGTGTTAACTTTTTCCCTGGTGCTTCTGCGAGATGATCCAGGCAGTGTCCGATACTGTTACAGGAGCCTTTCCCTTTAAGAGGGAAAGGATGATGAAAAGACGGGTAAAGAGCAAACTTCTGGTAGTTTTCACCAGTTATCACAAAAGCTTTTTTGCTAACTTCTCCTGTGAGCGGATAGGTTGATGTCATCATGCTGTCTAAGCACAAAGGCAGAATGCACGACATTCCTGTGATCTTCCTGTAAAGCCTTTACGGGCGCTGGTACTCCTCCCTGTTCCCTTTTGGAGAATTTTCTCTGTTGAAATGCCCCTGTGCATCATGTTACCGCTCTTGCTACAGCAGAGCAGCCAGGCTGGGGTGATGGTTGGGCTGGGCTCAGATCGAGCTCTGGCTGCCCAGGTGGAGCCTGGTGCCATGACTGAGCTTGTCCTCATGCTCTGACCGGCTCTGGATGCCGCCAGGTTGGTACTTCTAGAAGTGCCGTACCAAACTCACAGGTCAGCGTGTGCCTGGCTGCACTGCCCTGCTGTTGTTTGCTGGGAAAACCAGCTGCTCGGCGTGGGCAGGGCTCCTGCTGCCTGTGGCTATTGGGGAGCTGTAAACCACTTGGTCTGTCATGTAAGAAAGCTTTTGAGCTGAAGCTGTCTTTGTGAGGGATGACCCATCAGGTGGGAGGGTTTGGGCACTTTCCTGTACTTTTATGTGCTATTGCTTGAAGGAAAGCTTGTGCAGGAAGCAGTCCTCCACTGGGCTAAACCTTAGGAGGCTTGGATTTTGTGTCTACCTCTGTGCTGCCTAACTCAAAGCACAGAGCAAGGCAGCTGTTTACCAAAGTGGTGGAAAATGCTCCAAACTGAGAGCTAGGTACTGTTGTAGTTATTTAATTTCTTTAAATGCTAGTCCCACTGAGTTAGAATGGCACCTCAAGTAGCCACTGTTTAGCGTCCTAATATTGATGAGCGACGAGATCTATTTCATGCTTTGTTAGACTGTTTTTAGGGTTGTGGAGGCTGTGTAGAGAAGGGTCTCTGTCTCCTGTTCTATCTGGGCAGGGCCTAGCACACTGGGGTTGCAGCAGTCTGAAGCATAAACATTAATAATACAGTGGGTATTATTCAAATGAAGGCTGCCACTTTTCCTTTGTGGGAATAAACCCCTGGGTAATTACTGCACATACTTATCTGTTCCTATAATTGCTTTCTGCAGAATCACTTCAAAACAAGCAGTGCTGTCAGGATGCTGGTCTCCTTGCTCTTCCCCCAAGTGAGCCGGCTGCTTCGATGCCTCGTCCAGGACTTGCACCCTTGCAGATGGGGTTTGCGTGGGCAGAAGAGGGCTGGCTGTCCCCACAGGAGTCTACAAACCGCATGGGCAACCTACAGCCGCGACGTTACCCCTGTCTTTACTAGGGCTTTGGCTTTTGGTGATAAAATCGCCATTGTTGACCAAAATGGTGAGCACACTTACAGGGACCTTCTCAGCCAGAGTCTGCGCTTGTCTCAGGAGATCTGTAGAGCTCTGGAGTGCTCCAGCAGGGACTTGAAGGAAGAGAGGATCTCATTTTTGTGTCCCAATGATGCCTCGTACGTCGTGGCCCAGTGGGCTTCCTGGATGAGTGGGGGCATAGCAGTGCCCCTTTATAAGAAACACCCTGCACAGGAACTGGAGTATGTGATTCAGGATTCGCAGAGCGCTCTGGTTATCGCAGCAGAGGAATACGTGGGGAAAATAACCCCTAGTGCCGAGAAGCTGGGAGTCCCTGTTCTGCCGCTTCTTAGGTCTCATAGTGAAGGATCCACAAGTCATGCAGCAGTGGAAGAGGGTCCCTTGACAACCTGCTCCTCATGGAAAGACAGAGGAGCCATGATAATCTACACTAGTGGGACGACAGGAAGACCGAAAGGTGTCCTCAGCACCCATGAGAACGTGCAAGCTGTGGTGAGTGCTGCTTTCCCTTTGCAAAGCTCATGCCAAGTTAGAGGCCTTGCCCTTCAGAGGTAATTTGGGGTTGCAAACCCCAAAGCACAACACGCCTTACCATGACTTAATTTCTGCGCAGAGCTGTGGGACTGTATCTCAGAAGTCCTGAACACTTTTAAGGTGAACATACAGAAGAGTGTTTGAGGCAGGCTCTAAACCTTGTCCTTTTGGTGTTGCTGTGCTGCAGCTGCAGCCAGGGGCAGATGGACTCTTCTCCCTGCTTTTCTGGAAAGCAGAAGGGATGAGCCCTGTTGTAAAAAGACTGCTTTCTTTGCAGTTTGCCTTTCTTCACTGTGACTAGGAGAGAATCTTTGCCCCTAATTGGAATATAACTTAGCCCAGCCCAGTACAGTACTGCGTGAAGCCTGTGCATTATTCAGCTATATATCCCCAAGGCAAAAAAATCCATTAACTCTCTGAGCCAAAAGGAATTAAAAGTTTGAATGAGCCTGCTGACTACCTCACCAGTTGGTTGTCGCTGCCTGCAACTGATAGACTCATGCCATTAGGGAAAAAGGGCAGGGAATACATCGTGCCTTACGGATGCCTCCGAGAGCTTACGTTGTTCTGGGTGCTTAGAGACTGCAGTATTGGGAGTGGTATGAAAGCCTTGATGGATAGAGCCAGGGCTTGGCTATATTGGGCAAAGAATTTGTTCCCTTACAAATATGCTGATCATTTGGGAGGTGGCCTGAGCAGTCACCGTCTCTTGTGCTGTCTTGCAGAAAGCCTAAAACCTGCTCCCTGCCCTGTGGAAGAGGGTTGTGAATGACATGACTAAATTCCACTGTTGAAATGCTTTTTTTTTTTATTTTTGGATGGCTTGAAATAATCTTTCCAGTTGCTAACGCTGGGCTCTGAAGGGCATTGTTCACCCAGAAGCCTGAGGTCTAATGCTTTAGATAATTATCCCTTCATAGCAGAGTATTTTAGAAGCTTGATGTACTAATTTTTTTTTGCTAACATGAAGCCTACTTTCTGTTTATCAGACAGTGATTTTTCTGCTCCTACTGACTATCCCTTACAGGTGCTAAAAGCCCAATGTCATCGATGTCCAAATTATGTGAACAGAGTTCTGGGAAAATTTGGTTTTTGATTACTATTTCTGCCAACTCTGCATGTGCAGCAGCAAGCTAATAGTTCTGTAGGCCCTGCTTAAAATCACTGGTGACTATTTCTCAGTAATGAGGAAGGACTTTGCCAGTATGTATGAAGACACGTAGAGGCAAGATGCAGAAGGTGTTCCTCTTGTATTCTACTGTTGTGGTGGGAATTTTGCTTGTGCTGACCCTAAAGGAAAGATGTTTGTGCCCAGGCATCATTCCTGGAGGTCTGAATTTCTACTGCCAGCTGTGCCCAGGGGATCTGGGGCCTGAATGCCTTGGGCTTTTCAAGCAGTGAGAGTCTTTCTTCCTGCCCTAACGCTGGGTTGTGTGTTTTCTTCTGCAGACCACAGGGCTGGTTGAAAAATGGGAGTGGAAGAAGGAGGATGTTATTCTGCACGTGCTGCCTTTACATCATGTCCACGGGGTGATCAATAAGCTCCTCTGTCCTCTCTGGGTGGGAGCAACATGCGTGATGTTACCCGAATTCAGTGCACAGATGGTAAGCCTGGAGGGACTGCGTGTTGTCTTTGAAATTCTGCAGCAAGACCCCATGCGTTGTAGTTAGAACAACTTTGTAAATAAGTTCTTAAAGAATTCCAACCTCTTTGCAGCCAGTGGCTGCATGCGGTTCACAAAGTGTCTGTTAAAAAATGCTTTTAGTTGGACATTCAGTCTGGGATGAACGTGCTCTTCTGGAGGCTACAACTTGTTTAAGCATGACATATGTAATTGTAACACTACAGTGCTCCTCCTCATGATGTTGAGGATCTCTGACTGGAGGTGGGCTCTTCTGCGTACCTGCTACAATCATCTGCACCCAGAATAAGGGTTGTTAATTTTTTTAGTATCAGGAAAGGTGGAAATACTGGATTTTTCTCTTGCATATTAGCGGTGTGCTGCTTGAAGCTATGCTGCTCATCTGCATTTTTAGTAGCTTGCATTTTTCCTTCCAATCCTGTGTCCTTAGTGTGTTGTATTGCATTACATGACAGAACACAGACTTTAGAGTTTGTTGGAGCCCAGGTAAGAGAAATACTGGTACTCATCACTTGCATGGAAATATTGCTCTTCCTGTGCAGGGAAACAAGTGTGAACAGATCTGTCCGTTTAGACTCAGCGATATGAGAGAGAGTTTGCAAATCGAACTTCTTACAGGAAAGGTAGTAGGAGGGAAACCTTACGTGAATGCAGTTAGAGATGTGCTTATAATGTTGTTTTCTAGCTGAGATAGGAAACGCCATTCCCAGTGCTCTGCTTTTCTTTTGTTCCTTGCTGCAGTGGCAGGCAGCCGACCTAAAGAGAGGAAGAAAAGGCACTAGAACCAGGGCGACCAACAGCAAGGTAGAACAGTTTCTACAGTTACTGGCTCCTGGAATCCAGCACCGTTCATCTATGTCTCCCAGTATTGTGGGTGGTGTGAGAGACGTTGGAATCTGCAGTGTCACTGTTAAGGGAGAGACTGGGTTTTCAGGTGCTGCTGCCACCTCATAGCAGAAAGGAAACGTGCTTTGTGGGTACAGAACTCTGTGGGAAAGTGGGAAGAGCCTGTCAAGCCTGTGCTTTGTAACTAAACAGGCTGCTTTCCCTGATCATATTTGTTCAGATGCTGGGCAGGCTTGTCACACTGAAAGGACAAAGTGCAAAGGTGTGGGATACGCCCAGAAGCCTTTGGCTCTGCTACCTCCAGGCAAGGGTGAGCCCAGGCTCTGCTCTGAGCAACTGCAGGACTGTGTGATTCTTTGTTGCTTATTTCTGCTTCTCAGAAGCAACCACAGAAAATGCATGCTTCCTCTCTTGTTTCAAGATGGCCCTGACACCTGAGCACCCTCTTGCTGCCTGATAACTGATCTTTTGGGAGGGAACAGCCCCAGAATCCCAGGGGGACAGCTCTGCATTCGCATTTCCAGAGTAAATAGGTAGGATGCTGTGGTCGAAGGTGGCAGGAAGGTCCCCTGGCAACTGTAGCCAGTGCTCTCTCCTCGATGGTCACTGTCAAATTGTCTTCCCCCATCTTTAGGGTGTCACCCCAAAAGCTCAGGGTGCAGTAGGGACGTGTGCCCCACCAAAGCTGGAGCTCGGAGCGTGCTGGTGATGCTGGCGAGGCGGCAAAAGAGCATGCTGGTAGCCTGGAAGCAAAGCCAAGCCCTCTGGAGGGCGCGTTTCTCCGCGTCCTGTGCCACCGGTGATTGATTGTCCCTTGTACCCTTGTGATTTTTCTCTGCTGTCTCCTGACATCTGCAAATCAATGAGCTGACGTTGAAGGATGGGTTCAGGGGCGGGGGGGGGAGTGGAACGGGACACCCCGCCTGCCTTCTCTGATCAAAGCTCTCCCCCAGATTTGACAACCGAGGGCAAGCGGGGACAGTGCTGGAGGCGTCTGCTTGACCCTGGAGCTTGAACTTGGGCAGGGAGGTCGGCTTGGCAAGTGTGCCTGCCGCAGCAAGCACTGTTCTGAGGGCTCTCAGGTGCATTCGGGCTCTGAAGGACGTCATTTGCTCTTCTATTTTTTTATTCCCTTTATTTTTCCGAGGGCCTCCCCTGGGAGCTGAAAGTGGTTTGATCGACACTAGAAAGAAAGCACATGAGGGTAAATAAGGCTTTCTTGTGGAGTTTAATGCAAGCTGCCTTTCAGTTCCAGTCTATTTTCACCAGCTGTTTACAAAATGCCCTTTGCTACTGAAATCAGCTTTCAGAAAAGCAGTGGAGTTTCAGTGGAGGATTTTGCAAAAGGAGCCCAAGTTTTGCTGTGTGCTTTCTTCCTTTGCTACACCTTGAGAAAGCAGCCAATTATAGTGTGATATAAAGAAACTCGAATGGCAGCTAAAACACTTGACAGGCTGATGAAAACAAGGCTAGGAACTTACTCTCAACCTGCTGCAGACATATTTAGCCTTGAGTGATACTGGCAAGGGTTCAAGAGAAACCGCAGCAGCATACCCAATGTGTGTTTGGTTTCTAATCACTAACACTTCATTATACAAAATAAATACTTTATTATTACAGTGTTTATTAAATTACATAATTTGTGGTGTGCCTTAGTCATGGATACAGATGCCAGTCTGGTTTCAGTGGTGGTAATAATGTTCTTTTTTTTCTTAGTTAGAAGATGTTGCAAGCCCCAGACGAAGGCTTGCTTGTTGTTCCCTGCAGTGCAGTGTTAGGAGGTGGCATCTTTCAGACCCTTCCGTCTGCTTTTGGTAGCTGTCCAAGGAGAGGTTCAAAATCAAGACTGTGAAGTAACCCCAGTGTCCTGACCAACATCCACTCTCTTACTAAAACAGCATCTGATGTCCGTGGCTGCATGCAAGCTAGTGCTGAGGCCACAAGGGCTAATTAAAGTGTATTGAGATGCCTCAAGCGTGAAAGTTGCTGCATAAAATCAGATTCTTTTTATTAAATGAGGACATCTATTACTTTGCACTAGCTACTGTACATGTTATAATTCACTTTATAGCACCATCTGTTAAGACCGTCTTGCTTAAGCTTTTCATAGCATCTTTTTATTGTAAGTTATTAAAAAATATGGCTGTGTCTATTAATCATTTATTAATAAAGGGTTTATAAATGAACCCTTAATTTCCAGCATTACAGTCTACTTGTACGTGACATGCTAAGTCCTCTGGTGCGTGTACTCCTTGGGGTGCAGCGTGTCCTCACGGGGAGCTGCCTGCACTCCTGCCTGGAGATGGTGGGAGCAGCACCCAGCACTTCTGCCTGTGCTTCTGGTGCTGGGGAGCGGCAGTGCTGACTGCGGGGGGGAGACGTTTCAGCGCTGCTGTGGGCACGTGAACGTGGAGAACAGCAGTGAGCAGGAAAGTGTGTTCCTCCCAGCAGCTGTGTGGGACAAGGGTGGCCGTGATGTTGTTATTTTTTTTCTTGAAGGGTGAGAACTAGGAGGGCAGAAACCTTCAGAGCCAGAGCAAGCTGCAGCCTAAGTGTTCCTATGTGATCCTCCCATCGTAAACTTCTCCAGCTGCACTGTTCCTGTTTGCAGGCAGCCAGCATTTCTCAGCTGCTTCTGAACCTGTTTGAAATGCCTGCCTTCTTCCTTATGCAGGAGTAGAAATTTTAAAGGTGCTGGATTTGTACAGTTTTTGTGCAAATTGGTCGCCAGAGGAGAAGAGATTAATGCCTCTGCTTAAGGAAGGAGTGCAAGGTGAGCATCCTCCTCACTGGGCGTCAGAGAAAGCCCATGACCAAGTGCTTTTTGAAGGCCTTTGTGAGCATCGGGGTTTGCACCAAGCAGACGCTAGAGCATCCATTGCCTGGTGACTCCCTCTCCCTTCCCCGCATCAATTCAGTGACGGCTGCTAAGGCTGAGAACAGCCCGGGTTGTGACTGTTACTCGATGGAAATGTCAGCAAGTCTGGAGAGACAGACCCAGGGGAAGTCGGGCGTCCTCCGTGCTGGTGCTCTTGCCGTGACAGTCGCACCTTGACAGCCCCATTCCGGGACCTGGCTGCTCCGGACACCCTGCGGACAGGAGCCTTCCGGAATGAGTTGCGAGGTCAGTGTCTGCTTTGCAGGATCCTCTGCTGAGGCTTTTGGCCAAAGTGGATCTGCTTTGAGTTTGAACAGTGGGGAACAGCTTGTCCTTGCTGTGGACCGCCTCTGATCTCACCTTAAGGGAAAGATGTTCTAATAGCAAAAAGCTCCCTGTCAGCTCTTCACACTGATCTACACGAGTTCAGATCCCAGGAGGTCTTTCAGTCTTAAGTGCAGAGTGGGGAAATAAAAGTATTCAAAAACATGAAGGAAAAGCTTGCTCTGAGTAATGGGGAAAGCTTATAGAAATCTCAACTCCGTGTGACCTAGTTGTGGTGTGTGCTGCCCACTTGGCTCTGCTGGGCAGGTTTCGAGCTGTGGTGCACTGCCTGCAGAATCACAACACTGTCTGTGCCCTGCAACTGCTTCCGTTATAAATATGCCGCGATGCAGATTTACTGCCCTAAAGTTCCAAAAGGAGCTGTTGTTTTGGTGCCAGTGTTGCTGCATGTCTGACTTAAGGTGCCTCCGAGGATCAAGCCCTCTAAAAATCATGCCCAGTTTTACAATGTCACATACAAAGACATCAAAATCGTGAATCTTATTTGGACCCTCCTTTTGAGGGAAATGGGAACGATGAGTGCCCAAAGCTAGTGTGTCATTTGGAACTAGCTTCCCCTGACGTGCTGTGAGCGTGCTGTCACCCGTGGCAACTTTTTCCCGTGGTGGGAGGGTGCTGCAGACCTAATGCTCGTCAAGGTTGCGTGTGAGGTGTTGCTCCGGGGTTGCTGCTGCGTCGTATGGCTACACCCCTGGCTTCCTCGTGAAGACGGCCAGCCTGTGCTGCCTCTGCGAGCAAACGTTTGTCCTTGCCGCCGCTGTTATCTCTGCGAGCCAGGCTGGGCTGAGGCTGGGCGCTGATGCTTCATACCTTGGCTGGGCTGTGCGGGGAGATCTATGGCTCGGCAGGCACGGTTGCCTCCGGGAAGGAGAAATGTGCACTGCAGCGAGCCTCTCCCCTGGATCTGTCACTTCTGCAAACGTCACTCTGGACAGCTCTTTTAGTTTATTTTTAAAAGAAAAGCAAATCCAAGCAGAGGGGTCTGATCTCCAGTAACCAGGCACCCCTAAGACACTGCTGGTAGTGTGCTGGGGATTGCATCTTCCATCCGGTTTCAGCTGGAGAAAGGCAATTGTCTTTTCATCTGTTAGTGAGAGGCTTTGGAGGAGTAATTTTCTTTCAGACTCAAAGAGGAGTTGGTGGAGGGAGGAGCAGGTCGCTAGTGAATGGATTATGTTTGATCACTTCTCACAGACCTGGCTTAAAAAAGTTAAGAGTTTTTCTTCCCGTTTCCCCAGATTTTGCCGTCTGTCCTCAGCATCTGTTACGGAGTAATGTCTTTTGATGTGTGTGGGGAAATATAAAAAATGGAACCAGAGCCTGTCATATTTACTTATATTACCAGGTCCCAGGGAAAGCACTTGCTCCTTTCAGTACGCCTACAGCATAGGAAGGGTTTAAAAGCTTCAGCCTGGAATGCAGAGGGGCCATCAAACTGCACTGATGAATAAATGATTAAAAACAGAGTCGTGCAGAGCGCAAACAGTTTGGGGTTATAACAAAGACGAGATGAAGCCACCAAGGGCCCAGTTTCCCTTTGAAGAGGAGAATGTTTCTCTCTGCGTATTGCTCACGAAGTGTTTGTGGCTTGGTCCTTACGAGAGAGCAGAGCTCCCTTTGATGCTCTCCCATCTCACACCGTGCCTGTCTGCCTTTGTCGGGGATGAACCGGTGTCGGATGCGGCTGCTGTCCCTTCGGTGCTACCGGAGAGTTACGGGAGCCTTCTGTCCTCGGTGTTCGGCACAGGGTCTGGCCAAACCAGGAGCTGGTTTGGTTGCAGCTGTGGTGTTGCCTGTCGCTCTCACAGCCACTGAAAATTGCAGGCAGCCTTTTTCCTCGCCGACAGTGCTACCCGCGTGGCAGCGATTGATGCAAAACGCAAACCCATCTGCCCGATCAAAAGGGAAGTAAAGGGATGATTTAACCTTGCATTAGGGGTATTGTTAGTTTTGAAAAGGTTTAAAAAAACTTCAGTGACAACTGAAAATGATACAATAATTTTATAGAAGAGGGGAGCTGTTGTATCTGTCAATAGGGGCAGCAGCACGGGCTGTCTATTATCCGTTTGCGGTCTGATGGGAAAATCCATGCTGATATTTGCTTCCTTTTCAGCTTGTAGACATTTTTACCTGCATCTCTTCTGGCTGCTTTTGGGAGTCCTGTATCAGGCAAAGTCTTGCAAGGTTGAGCCTACAAATGGTTGTTGCCACCTTCTCTTCTTTTTTTTTGCATTAGAAGATGCCCAGATGTTGGTAGATTTGGCGTTTTCTGTCTAGTTTATGGCATCTCCCTCTGAAGGTGAGGCCTCTGTAAAGGAAAACAAAAGTTATTGCCTTTTCTGCTCTGTGCTTGCATCTCTTGCTTCAGGTGATCTTAGCAGATCTGGAGGCCGGTTGGGAAGGTTGCTGTATGGAATGACCAACTCTTGGAGCAGCTTGCGTGTTCCTCCATCCTTGTTCACCCTCATGCCAGCTGTGTGCTGGAAGAAATACATGGGAAAAATCTTACAGCTGGGCTTGGTTTGTACCCACTGGTGTAATTTTCTCCTTTTTTTTTTTTTTTTTTAAATTTACTGATGGCAAAATCCCACTGGCCAGCGCATGGAATTGCCCAGATATGCTTTTGTGGAGTGGGAAGGGAAGAAAATCAGGAATGTCAGGCTGATGGGAAGGCTCTCGGGAACAGAAGGTCTCCCAGTTCTTTGCTGGCTCAGGCAGCCCTGTGCTGTAAGCCTGCCCTCGGTTTTCCCTGCCCTTCCTGCCGACAGGAAGCTGTTCCCACTCTTGCTTTCTCGCAGTTAGAAACTTTTTGTTTCTAGCTCTTGTTTATCTTAAAAGGGATCTTGGTCCATCTCCTGAACATATTCCATTGGAAGACTGCTGCTTCCCTTGTGTCCGGTGAGCGCGCGGTGCAAAGTCCGGCAGCCCTGGCACGCAGTGCCGTGTTTGCCTCCAGAATCCATGGCTTTTTAAAAGCACTTGGAGTCCTGAGGTATCAGGTGAGCAAAATAAAATGAAATGATGGGCTGCCAATACCCTGTCCACAGGTAATGGATGTAGTGACGGTGACACATGGGATAACAGAGGGGGAGATCGATTGTGCTGCTCTAAGCCTGACGGTGTCAGAGGATGCCGTGCGCTGGAAGAGCAAAGCTGGCCTCTTGCTACGAGCCTGTCCAAGCCCCGGGATTGATTGATTAGTCCCAGGTAATGAGACTTTCCCAGATCCTTCTCTCAAACCGTGAAGTTATAGTTGGAAATAGCGGTTACAGCTGGCTGGGCAGCGACAAGCCCTCCGGACAGCTCGGGGTCTGTGAAGGGCTGGGGGCTGCCAGCTTTGTACCACAGCTCGGTGCTTAGTACCGTTAAAACACATGGGTAGGATCCAGATTTGGCTGAGCGGGAGCAGAGCAGGTGGAAATGTTTGGCTGTCAGCAGATCGCCCCGGCAGCTGGTGGCACAAATCCAAAGGCAGCTGCTTATCTTCAGGAAGGGACTGTTGCTGGGGCGAGTCGGACTGACACAGAAAAAACTGCTCCCGTGGCTGGAGTGGTGGGAGGGAGGATTTTATCCAGGGTGGGAGTTGAGCAGGTGTGTGAGGACAGGGGACTGTGGGGTGCAAGAGAGATCTGCTCTGTCTTGGCGTGATGGTTTGGGCTTTTTTTTTTTTTCAAATCCGAATCCATGTGAAAATGACTCTGCTGCATGGCCAGACTGGAAGTCTGCCTGTGCTCCCCACAGCTGCGCTGGACTTGTGAAGGCAAAAAAAATGCAAGACACAGCAAGGATCGAACAGCCCTGAACATCTGTCTCCCTTCAATTCTTTCGGCACGGTCCTGATCCCCGCTCGCCGTCACGCGTCTCCCTCCCTGCCCGAGGCAAGGGCTCTCGGGAGCAGCAGGCTGAGGAGAGCAGGTCCCTGCCTTCAGCCCCTGGCTTGGGAGAGGTCCTTCTCCATCCTCCTGCCTCGAATGCGAAAGATACTGAGGGACTGAAGAGATAAAGATCTTTGGGGAAAGAGACTGGGAGGAGTATGGTAGGGGTTAGATCCTTCTAAATGCAATTTTGCCTTTTCCGGCGTGTTTTAGGGGATTATGCTGGTGGATGGGGTTTCTGCAAGGGAATACGATGTTCCCTCTCCGGACAGGTCATCCATCGGTCCAGGCAAGTTGTGTTCCTCCTCTGCTTTCCCTGATGCCGAGGAGATCTTGCAGCGCTCATGTCCCAGCTCCCGAGGTGTCCGGGGGGATTTCCACCTTGTGCATATGTCTCGCCCCATCGAGGACCAGCTCTGGGCTGGGAGGCAACATTAACTCCCTTCTGTTCGGAGGGACGGTGCCTTTGTTGGATGTGTCCTGCTCTGTTAAGAATAACAACATGGGGAGGGTGGTGGTGATTTTTTTTTTTTTAGGAGTTGATTGTTCTGAAGCAGTGGAGTGAGAGACACGGGGGGAGGCGATGCCGGCGCAGCGAAGTAGAAAGTAATGAAATGGAGCCCGAGCAAGCAGGATGGAGGGGAAGGGGGCAGAGTGACAGCATGAAGGAGAATCACTTGTTCACCTTCAATCAATTCCTGCTTTTTCTTGCCGTCGCACGCGCCTGTGTGCAGCTGAGCGTGCGTGGGCAGGGAGGGGAGAGGCGGCGCACGTTGTCAGGAGCTGTTAGGAAATACATTTGTCAACAACAGGGCAGGGACCAGAGCGAAAGGAAAGAGGCGGCCGTCACAGTAGCCTTTTATTTATTGATGGCTTCAGATCGTTCCTGTCTTGGGAAGAGCTTACCTAGGGGGAAGAGTGGCGAGGTGTGGAAGGAATGGGCCCAATTGCGATATTTATGGCTCCTACCCATTGCTGCCTGCTCCCAGGTGGGGCTGCGCAGCCGGGGGTCACTTTGTCTTCATCCCCCCACTCCAGCAGAGCCGGCTCCTGGAATTTGTCCCCATTTGTAGTTCCCACAGGTTAGCGGGAGTTCCAGCTGAAGATCCTCTGTCCTGCAGGGACCGTTCCCCTCGGGAAGAGTGCAGTTGGTGTAGCGGTCCTCCTGGCTGCAGCTGTTGTACCTGCGGTTTCTGATGGCTGATCTGAGCTGGCTCACCAGAAGATGACTCTTTCCGTAGCAGTGGAGGCTCACTCCCAGTTCCAGTGTGTGGTCTCTCTCTTCCCAGCTCTGCCATCTGTCTTAAAAGCGTTTCTCCCTGCAAGGTTCGAGACTGTGGGCTCCTACCTGTGTATCGTGTTCTTCGGATGTGGCTTAGTGTCTTTCCAAAGAAGAGCTCCCATGCTTTGAAAAGCCGGTGGCTTTGTGCAGCCTTTGAAGAGCTGTGCATGATAAGGGAATTAACAACTTCTGCCACAAGCTTACGGCTTCATGAGCACATTCTTGGCTGTGGCATGACGGTACCAAAAAATGCCACTTCCATCATCTTGTGCTCATTTAGAGTGAAAGCAGGTGGGTGACCCACTGGTGAGATGAGAGAGTTGAATATTGTACTTGAAGCAATAAGGGCATGATGAAGGTTGGGAGCTGTTGTTCTGGATGTGGATGAGGTACACACAACACTTCTGTACTTTATTTGTACTTTCCAGAAGTCTTAGATAGCAGAGGTTTGACTGTTTATGACCAGCCCAGGGCGGCTTTCTTTTGGACAAGCCTGTTGCACTCCTGTACCTCAGTTTCCCCTTGTGCCGTACGAAGGAGCAGTGGCAGGGCTCGCTGTTCGCAGAGCCCTCGCTTGTGAACCTCTTCAAAGGTGCTGAGGAGTTAGCATTGACAGTGCCGAGGATCGCTTCCCTCTACACTTTACATTGAGGTGTGTTTTTATAGGTGTATGTTCCCTTCCTTTCTAGGTTTGGAAGAAGTTACTGAACTCCCAAGCTCCCCGTATCAGCGTCTTCATGGCAGTGCCCACTATCTATGCCAAGCTGATAGAGTATTATGACAAGCACTTCTCTAAGCCGCAAGTCCAGGATTTCGTGCGTGCCTTTTGCCAGGAGAACATCAGGTAGGTGAGCGGTGTCCCTCTGGGCAGGGGCTGCAGGTGGGTGGCTATCTCCACGGTGGATCTGCCAAGTTTTCTTTCCAGCATCACCTCTTGGCAGTGCCGGTTGTTGTGCTTTAGTGTCTCCTTGACAAGAACGAGGGTGACGTTATTTAATTATGAGCCACTCTTGCATGGTAAAGCCAGAAGGGGCCTGCATGCTCATTATAAGTGTCACCCTACATAACGCGAGACTGAGGACTTGGTCCTGCAACCCAGACTTGTACGGCAGGATCTCTTTTAGGAGGCTGTCCTAGCTTAACTTAAAGCCCATATCAGACAGAGAATCTTCTATATGCGAGGAACAGCTTTGGTACTGGTTAAAAGGCTTTTGGGGCTTCTGTCTTAAGGTTTTACGTAGGAGCAGGCTTTATGCAGCCCTGTGTTAGACTGCAAATTCCCCGGCGCAAAGGTGATCGTGGATACTTTCTTACGTGGGGTTTCCTTGTGCAGATTAATGGTGTCAGGCTCGGCAGCCCTGCCTGTGCCTGTCCTGGAGAAGTGGAAGAGCATCACTGGGCACACGTTGCTGGAGAGGTATGGGATGACTGAGATTGGGATGGCGCTTTCTAACCCTTTGCATGGAGTCCGTGTCCCAGGTAGGAGTCTCTAGAGGGTGCACGCTGTTTGGAGGCGTTCGGTTGTGAAGTGTTCTTGGGTTTTCTCATCACAGAGAATATACACCTAATCGCCGTTTGTCATGATTGAGGAGCAGGCTACGGTAGGAACAATGATGCTGGGAGGGGAATTGGCATTGGGAAGCCGGGAGGGTACATGGGTGTGTGGGAAGTGGCTGGTGGGTTTCCCTGGGATCACTGACCACGGTGGCTTGGCAAAGCTGTGTGTGCAGAGCTCGCCGTGGTGCAGCTGACCTGACCAGCCAGGCTGGCTCTGTCCTGGAGTCAGGGCCCATATCGATGCTTTATTATTTCCAAAGTCCTAGCAAGTTCGCGCACTGTGATGGGGCTGCATCTTCAGCTCCTGCTCTATGGAGTTGCATTTATGTGGGGTGTTGACACAAGGTTCTGCACACAGCAGTTCTTGTCCAACCGATCAGTACTGAACACTTAAAATAGGATGTCTGCTCACTCTTATTTTAGTGCGAGTGTCTTGACTCTTCAGGAATTAGAAATTGTCACACCTCGTTGTACCCTCTGGTTCTGTTCTCTCCTTGTCGTCCCTCACTTCTCTTAGCTACGCGTTGTGATTCCTCTCAATATCTGTACTTTGTGTAACCTAGAAATAAATTGGTCTGAAACATTAAAAATATAAAATGTCCCCGCCCTCCCTTTGGTTAAGAACGTGGCCATCTGTCTGCCGAGCCACCCAGCCCACCACTGCACCGCCTCCTCCTCCCCACGTGCACCGTATGCATCGTCTTGGTCTCTGGTGTCTTGGGGGACGGGTGTTACCCAGGGGGGCTGCCCTGGACATCGTGGCTTCCCACAGCACCCCAGTCCCACGGGATGCAGAAACCGTGCCCCTGCAGGGATCGCACAGGGAGGGGAGAAGCCACAGCTGCCCTGCACTGGCTCTTCAACCTGAGAACAGCTCAGGGGCAGTGTGAAATACAAACTCTCGTTTATTTTTGCAGAGTAACTGTCATTCCCTGACCCCAGCTCAACCAGTCTTCCCTTCCTCCGGAGGCCCCATCCCCGCAGGTAGGGAAACAAGATTCCCACCTGAACGAACTCGAGTGCTCCGTGAGCCCCACGCCGCAGGGTGACGGTGCGGAGATCATTAGAACGTCCCTGTGGCCTGGTTATATTTACTTTTCATCCATCTGCAGGAGGGGAAACGAGTGGAGGCTCTAGAAATTCCCCAGGAGACAAAAGGAGAAAGGAAGTAAGACTGAAAGTAACACGGGCAAGAGAGATGCTGGCACCCACAAGGGCAGCGCCCACTCCAGAGCTGGGGCAGGGTCCCTAAGGGTACCGGGGTCTGCAGGGCAGCGGCGGACAAATCCTCTCGTGCAGCTACAAGCGGAGGGGCTGGGGATGAAGGCTGGCTGACCGCCACTCCAGCCACCGTCCGGGGGCCCGCTGCAGCCCAGAGCGGGGAGAGAAGCATCTCACAAAGGTGTGGACCTTACAGAAGGAAGACTATAATTGAATAGGCTTGATTAATTTATTTCAGGAAGTGTCAGTTGGGAAGCAGATGGATGAAGCTGAGGCATAGTTTACTGGAGCTGTGAAAAAGCTTCTGATATGGTACCCCATTAGAGGCTGGGATGTAGGGTGACCAGGTACCACAGAGCATCCAGTGCGAGAGAGTCACCTGAGAGTCGGATGCAGCGATGGGCTGGGAACAGAGGCTGGGCAGGAGGAGGAGTGAAGCATCCCGAGAAAAGACCTCAGACGGCACCGGTGTTACAGGCGCAGATGCTAGGCAGCGGTGACCACAGACCCGCACGCTGGCCGAAGCGATTGCTAGCTTTATTTTGAAAAAGGAGTGCCGCGAGCGTGGCACTTTACCCCGTGGGTAAGTCCAAGGACCCTCACACTTGCCAGGGGATTTCTCCTGGAGTGGGAGCAGCGCACGTCCTTCTCTACTGCTTTGTGAGTCTCTGAGGAGAGGTCCTGGGGCTTCCCTTGCTTCCACCCGCTTGCTGGGGCTGGGGAAGGGTCGAGTCCTCGGAGCCTGCCCGTGTCACCACCCGTGTCTCTGGCAGTGTGGCACCACTCTCCACCCTCAGCACAGGTCTGAAGGGGCAGGGGCGGAGGGGAAGGCTTTAATTTCCAGAAGAAGAAAAGATGAAAGATTTGAAAGATAAATGTTTGCTTGTATATGGTTAAAACCCTGCTTAAAATGCCTCTGTTTTCACCAGCTCTCATTCTAATCCCCCCCGGTGCTGTTACTGTGAAGGGAGATGAATAATTCATGGACGGAGAATGCCTCACTGGGCCTAATCACCACTTTAATTGGAGGTTTAGATCAGAGGCGGCTAATAGCTCCTACAGCGGGGACTCCATGTATTGTTGACAGTGAGATCGTTGAGTGCCTTATCGTTGGCCTGTTTCAATTCTCCCAGGACACCACCGCACATAACAGCATCGAGGTCCCCAGATACCGAAGGACACAGACCGCAGGGCCAATTAAATTTATCTGGGAAGAGCTGACAACTTTTTTAAACGGAGGAGAACCGGTGAAAGAATAATAGTGTCACTCCTTCCTGACTGCAGCCTGGCTGATGCCGGCTGAGCTGACACCGCGGGCGTTTTGCCAGCATTTCTTAACGTTCAGGAGCCTGCAAATTGGAGAGAGCTGGGAGGGAGCGAGAGGGGAAGGAGCAGGGATTTCTCTCCAGTTTCCCCTGGGGATTATGGCTGGGGACAAAAGGAAACCAGTGCTGAGTGTCGACCCCCTTCTGATCACCCCCGATTGCCGTCTCGGTGAAGCCAGGACCTCCAGTGCTGTTCCTTTGGGAATGGGCTCAACCTCTGCTGACCTGTTGGAGTCGGCACAGCATGTATCTTGACACGGCGGAGGGGCTGGAGAAGATCTAGTCATTGTTTTTGCATGAATTTTATTAATACTGTCAGGTTCGTGTAGCTCTAATCGATGTGGTGAGAATTTTCAGCCTTTACAGATGTTGATGTCCAAGTTTGTCATTTTTCCTAAATACCAGAAAGCCTTTTCCAGACCAAATATAAGGAAACAGCTCTCCACGAGGGATTTATTTTACGTTTTGGTTTTACTTTTGCCAAGTAGGAAATAAATTGATGGAGCTGTATTTGTAACTGTGATCTGAAACACTGTATGGGGGACACATTGCCTTCTTTGTGTGTTCAGATTTGTTTGACAGCGCTGTGCTGATCTTTGATATTTCGTTCTCAAAGACTGAGAGTAGAAGTGGGCACTAATCACTGGGTCCTGCTGCCTAGGGACCGGTCCATTACGTTTCCCCACTGAGGTCAGTAGCTTGCGTACAGGGAAGAAGCATCTTCCAGGAAGGCATCCATCTGATCTCGATTTGAAAGCTTCCAGAGGTGGCAGGTCCGTGAGAGCCCATGGCTTTTCATTGCGCTGGTTGCTGCTCCCTCCGTGAGCTTGCAAGATTGACTTTGCAGTGTCTGCCCGCCGTCCCTTGCCACGTCTCGCAGCAGGTTGGAGGCTGTTCGCACAAGGTGTTCTTCACACCGGAGAAAATGTTCCCGTGGAAGTCTGGAAGGTGGCTTTGGCAAACTTGGCATGCCAACACTTAAGAATGTTTTCCGTGCCTTGTAACTTGCTTTGAGTCCTCCTGGAGTCTACCATGGCAGGTACCAGACTGTTTAAAATACATAAATACCTCTACACGGCACCTCCGGGCGCTTCTGGTGACTTCTCCTGGCTCACGCTTCTCCCTCCTTACCCTGCCACAGTCCTCTGTCTCCGACTCCTGGCAGTGTCCGGCCATGAGACGAGCGCAGCCCAAGCGATGCTTGTGGTAAGAGAAGGACCTGGCTGCGGGTTGGCTGACCTGAATGCCGAAGGCGATTTCAAGCTGAACAGACACGCGTCGCAGAACCGCCACGTCGCTTTCTGTTTATTTCTTGCCAGATTTGCTAATTGTTCGGGTAGCTTCGCTGCAATAAAATCTCACTCCCTCATAGCCCATCTGCTCTTAGCTGATCCTGCGGGGATGCCATAAATCTGGGCTACGACGACATATCTATTTCCATGGCAACTGACCAATGTAGCAAACAAAATCATGATGTCACAGATATCAGACCTCCAGGGCTTGAACAGGAGAATGAGACCAGGATAGGGAAAATGCCACTTGAACGCAAATGCCTGAAATACAGATGACAAGGGGAAGGCAGCGCTGAGCTCCAGGTCCTGCACACCCTGCTCCAAGGACTTTCCAATGTCGAGCTGATCCTAGCAGAGCTAAGAAGCATCACCAACTGGAGGCTCTCCAGGGGGAAAAATTGATCATCTCTTAAAATAACGAGTACACTTACCCATTTAAGCTCAGACCTGTCCAGTCCTCCTGAGCCACAGGTTGCTGTGTGCTGATGTCCCTCTCCCCCCTCACAGAGGATGGATGTCAGGGGCCTCAGCTTGCAGCAAGAGCCGTCTCGTGCCGTTGAGATGCAGAGCAAACCTGCTGAGCCAGCAGATGCCCACGAGTCCTGCGAAACCTGGAGTCCCCCCATCAGACAGAGGTCATGGGAACAAAGCTGCCCTTTCTTCTGGGCTTTCAGGTGCTCACCAACAAGAGCATGCACCAGAGCGAGGGCTGGGAATGCTGCAGGTTGGGGAGCTCTGGGTCGCAGAACCATCTTGGAGCTTAATAACAGTTGTTCGTGACACTGTGTCAGATTCCCTGGCTTTGAAAATTGAAAGCTGTGGAAGAACGGTGTGGTTTTGATCTCTGCTTTTCTCCTATGTTGTTTTATATACAGTGTATTGATGTCTCATAAAAGTGAGATAATCCCTTGCAATTCTCACACTGTTAAGCCTTTGCCTTCTCAGTCAGGTCCAGGCTATAGCGAAGCAGTGAGCCACTGCAGTAATCATTGTGCTCTTTCTTTTTGCATCTTTGTGTAGGTTTCATGGCGCTTTTTTTTTTTTTTTAAAGACAGCTTCGTTACTGAGCTCCGAAACTGTGCTGGTGTCTTCAAAGACTGGCCAAGGGAGACTGTTCAGGGCTGGAGACACATTTGTTTTCCTAGGCATTTCCAATGCTACCTGCTCAGTGAACAACGGCGTATTGCACCGCAGTGACATTTGCATGCAGACGTACGATGTGATCGAAGCCTTCCTGAAGGGTAACCCCCTGCTAGGAAGTTCTTTAGTGCCAGCACAGTCTGCAGATGCCACTGATAGACGAGCAGCTGCTCTTTTGCATCCTTGATGTTGTTGTTTCTCAGAGGCTGTCCACTGTTTCAGTCTTGGTTTCCTTCGTAGGTTCTGTGGGCACCCCGCTTCCAGGGGTGGAAGTGCGCATTGTCACGGAGACCTTGAAGAACGGTGGTCGTTCCTACACCATCCATGCTCAGGGAGATGAAGACAACACACAGGTAGTGCTCAGCCACCTTCTCGACTGCTTCACTTTGTCTCATGAAAAGTTCTCACCTCCCCAGCCCTTTGAAGGCCCAAGGCCTGAGGCTTGCGCTGCTGTTACTCCCAGGAACTCAGCGATGCTCTTTAGAGTTTTCTCTTTCTTGTATTCTTCTCATGGGTTACTGTAGCCATGGTTCTTTATGGACCACCAAGTGTTGTCCTTGCTGCATAGAGGAACAACATCTGAGAGAGAAGAACACCCTGCATGGCAGCAGGAGGGGAAGGCTGTGGTATAAGGGCTGTGAGCTATGGTATAAGAAGATGATACTGTGTCTGCTGAGGCTGTTGTTGGCCCAGAGGAAGGTGATGAGTTAAGCAGTGCCTGGCCTTTGAAAGCCAGGACAAAAAGTTGGAGTCTACTGCGGAAGGTATAGAAGGAAATAGGGAATAGAAGGCAAGAAGAAGGGAAGGCATAGAAGGGATTTCAGATGGACCCTGCTCTGGTCTAAAGAGTCACTAAATATCTGCGGTCTGGAGGGGAGGATAGGTGATTTCTCACCCTAGAAACAGGGTCTGTTTTTATTTCACTGGGTCTGATCAGGGGTTTAGCAGTGAGAATTGGAAGGGCAGGCCTGGTGGCCTTGGGGATTGCATTCATTTTGAAACGGCTCAGGGAGAAACCCATCAGGTTTCCATGAAAATCTAATTCCATGCCAAGCTCCAACTGCCACGTGGTACCTCCACCAGCACCAGCAGTTCTGGTATCTCAGAAGTCGGATATCCTTGATGGTGAAGCATTCGGGCCCCTTTGCCCATGAGCTGCCCCCATGTTGGGGTGCTGCGTGTTCCCTGCTGCAGGAGCAGCCCTCAGCCCAAGGCCCGGGGTGTCCGGCTGCCTCAGCCCCTTTCTCTCCCTGCAGAAATGGCCAAAGAGGTTCTGCGTTCCTGCCCTGTCTCCTTTGCACCCTCGTTGTGGGTGCAGGTCGTGTCTCCTCCAGCAGATCAACAGCCGGGTGATGTATGGGCTCTGCCGAGTACATAGATGCTGTGTGTGCGAGAGAAATTACGCCAGCAGTCGTGTGCGCCGTGTGGGTGGGAGACAGGCAGGCGTGAGGTTCAACCTGAAACACATGGCTTCACTCGCTCCCCTGGGGAAACAGCTTCTCATCTAGCCACGGACATGCCAAGGGTTCCAAAGGAGCTTCCCGGTCTGTGGCAGGATAAACCGGAGGTGCTGCTGGTCTAAGTACTGGTGAAAGGCTTGAGAAAGCCTGTTTTTCTCTAAATTATCTGTGCTGGCAGCTGGAGGAACCGGCGGGACCACGGGCAGCCCCGTGCGTGGGTTGTGGTCTGGCTGCGACAGATTGCATTCTGCGTTCTGATGCGGTAATGGAGCGCTGGATCCCACCCCAGATGTGCAAAATGAGCCCAGGGAGAGCTGAGAGGGACCACTCTGGCCAGAGATTGTGGCTTTTATTAAAAAAAAAAAGGTTTGCTGCTCTTTACTCTCACTGCTGTGGCGTGGCTGAGCAGTGGGCAAAGCAGGAGACCTGGAGCGGCCGCTCTGGTGGAGGACTCGGCACGTAGGAAGCCACGTCCCGTTTTTAGCCCTTCACTGGATGGGTCTTGTGTTTCATGGTTTTGTCCTCTCATCCGAGAGTTAGATCTTGGCCTTTTTTTTCCACTTGTGTGGAACTGAGATGTGAAATATAATGTGTCCGTCTTAATAATGACCTTATAATGCTTTTTATACCCTAAGGGATCCCTAGGCACTTTACAAATTAGGTCTCAGACACAAGAATCCTCAAAGTGCAGCTACTTCCAGGATGAAATGTGGATGTTGTTCTTCTGAATTATGAGAGGAAAAAATACGTAATGTTTTCTGTCTGCTCAGTACTCCTTCCCCTTCCTTCTGGTTGTATTGAGTGACCGGAGGAGAGGAGCCCGGATGACCTGTATCTGGTGCTGGAAGCCCACCACCCCCCAGGGTTTCAGAGAGCTGAGACTCACATAACTCTTGTCTCTGGCTTCAGGCAGCTGGAGTTTATATTTGGGGCAGAGGAATTGTCCTTTTTTTCCAGCCATTTCTCACATACACCCGTCAGCCCTCAGGGCAGGTGGCTGAGGTCCATACCGACGACTCACGCTGCTCCCACCAGCACTGGCATTGGCCCAGGCCCCTTGCTGATGGCCGCCTTTCCATCACGCTCTCCCTTGGGGTTTTTTTGACCATCCTGGTGAATTCTCAAGATGTCGGCCGGGGAGGCTGTGGGGAGGTGGTAGAGTTTGCCTCTGGGTGTTGGCTGATGGGTTGGTCCCTCCCTGAAAGGCTGTGCCCATCTCACCCACCTTACCCCTCATCCCAGCTTAACTGGGAGTTTCTTCAGGCTGAAGGGAGACAAATGGTCCCATCTGTTTCGGGCCACCCTAGGAGACAGTGGTTGGCTGGGTACCTCCAGGACATCCCCAGCATTCCCAGGAGCAGAGCAGAGCTGGCTGCCTCTGTCCCTGGGACTGTCAGAAGGGCCGTAGCGAGGTGGGAAAAACGGTCCCCACTTCCCCAGCATGTCTTGGCACAGACAGATGCGTTGAGATGCCGGGAGTTTGGTTTTCATATGGCCTGGGTATGGATTGTGACTTTCCATCACATGGCCACGCTGGCGGGCAGGTGGCAGCCATGGTGGCACACCTCTTCTCCCAGTGATGTTGTAATTTAACCGCTTCACACCTGCGGTTGCAGGCAAAAAGCCTCACCTGCTGCCTCTTCCTGCCGGTGATGCTGCTGCTGGCGCGCTGTGTGCATCATGCTTGGTTAACAATTTATGTCAGAAGAGAGTACATCAGTGGAATTTATTTAAAACAAGAAGGATCTGACAGTCCGAGTGCTCATCACGCTCCACCAGTCAAAGAAAGGCCTGGCTTTGTTTGAAATCGGCTCCTCCATGGCAGAGGGGCTGTCCCCAGGATGAGAAGACCTAGTCGGTGTCCCCCTCCCTGCCTGTGCCACCAGGCAACCCTGGTGTGGCCTTTTCCTTGCTTTTTATGAGAAGGAATAAACAAATACTTCCTCAGTGGCCTCGCAGGAGGGCTCTGAGGTTTACAGCGTGTTGGTTGAGGGCTGGGAGGTCTGTGGTGTGGACCTGGCCAAGGCAGAGGGGTCCCAGTGGAAGGACAGGGTGGTGAGGGTGGTGGCAGGAGGGATGCAGCCCTCGCAGCGCCCGCTCTGCCTGGGTTTGATAGGAGCATCCACAGCCCCATCTCTGCTCCGGACTTTTCTCTCTGGTTTGGCATTGATACTAGGAAAAATTACCAAATGTCACATAGTGGATTGCTGGAAATAAACAGGGAGCACCTGCTGTCTGGTTCAGTTATACGACTTTCAGGGCAGGGACCTCTCTCCGTACACGGAAAGCGCAGTGCACATCTGTGCCGTTGCACAGATAATAATGAAACTGCCAAGCAGGAGCCGGTCCTGGCCGTGGTGGGGGCACGGGGCCGTGCCGTGGGGCGGCCGTGCCGGGCAGCACAGAGGGCTAAGGGCGAGCACGGTGGGGCAGATCTGGTGGGATGCTGAGCTCCCCGGCAGGAGTTGGGCTCCCAGCCGTCTCTTCTCACCAGCCTCTCGGCTCTTGCGAGCAGGTGATCTTCGTGCCGGGGGTTACGCACATTGTCAGGGCAATCTGCGAGGCGTTCACACCTCGGCTCCGCTGTGCAGAAACCCTCCTGACTGTGAGCGGAAAGAGCGCCTGCCTTTGCCAAGGAAATTATTTGCTTAGCTGTACGGAGCCTCGCAAGGTCACCGCCTTCCCCGCTCGCGTTGGGTGAGGTTTCTGCCTTCTGCTCCCTGTTGACACCAGAAGACAACAGACTTTCTCCGAGCTGTTTCTTCCCCGCTAACACTGTCTCTCCCACTAGATGCCGGGGCATCGCGCCGTTCCCTTTCGCATTGTCACCCTTTGGACACATTTGCGCGTCCTGCCGCAGTGAGATGCAAACAGGAGCTCGGCTCCTCGTGGCGGTGGCGGAGGAAGGCGTGTGGGTGGTGGGAGCAGGGAGGTGGGGAGTGTTTCTGCTTTGCCATCCGGTAACTGCCTGAGCTTGCAGCAGGGGACTGCTGTAATTTGCAAAGCTGGTTTCTGGCACACCCTGAAGATCAATAATCTACTTAGCTGAAAGTTTGCTGGATCTCTGTTCTTCCCTTCATTTTCTCCCATCCCTTGATTAGAGTGCTGGATTCCTTTCATGCATGTGCTCCAGCCCTTCGGTCTCCTTGCAGCTCTTATGAGCCTCGTGCTCCGTTGCCTCCAGTTTGCTCAGGTTTTCTAGCTGGCCCTCGTGCCGCTTCTGCTAGTTATTGCTGCACCTTGGGCTGCGAGCTGGTTTCCTGAGCTGACACGGAGCCGTGTGCCGTCAGGCCCTGCCTCAAGCTGCACCGTCACCACCAACACCGAAACAAGGGGCTCCAGCCTGATGACATCCCCTCGCTGCATGGTCCAGGGGATGAGTCCCAGCCGAGGATGCTCCGCAACCTGGTGTGGGATGGGGCAGCGTGGGCAGGAGGTGGCACTCCCCATCAGATCACAGTGCCTGCACCCTGACAGGGTGTCCCCCGCCTCCTCCCTGCGTCGGAGCGTGGTTCCCTGGAGAGATGCTGTCCTGTGCTTCGAGTGCTCGGAGAAGTGCTTTTCCCCCTTTTAACATCCCTGGGGAGCAGAGGTGTGGAAGTGGATGTCAGGGGACAGCAGCAGCTTTGCCTGCTTTGAGCCATCCCAGCTATTGCTCCCGTAGCCTCTCACGTCCGAAGCAGTTCCTAAACTTTTCACCTACCTTTAGCAGCTGCCTGGGGAGTCCCTCTGACCACACAGGCTGGCTCAGTAACCCTTACCCACGGCCCTGGCTGCTTTTTCTCCTGGCCTTTTTCCCCCCTAACTTTTTGGCAGCTTGGAGATCTCGCTCTCCCCATGCCTGGCTCCGGCGCACAGGAAAGGGTTACAGCTCTCCGGCGCTGAGCGTTTCGGTTTGCTTTGTTCAGTGCAATGCATATTTCATACGCTTAGCTTCCCAGCTGGCAGAGGCCTGGAAACCCTGCAAGCTGTCGGGTATTGTCTCTCTCCTTCTTTATTTGTTTGTTTGTTGGTTGGTAGGTTTTTTTGGGTTGTCATTTTTTTTGGATTTTTTTTTTTTTCCTTTTCCAAATTGCTCGCTTGCATGAAAGCCAAACCCCAGTCCCTGACAATAGGGGTCTATCAATAGATAAATGGTTTCACAGCTGTATCTAATGCAGTGCTCTAGCCAGGGCTTTTATGGCGAGTAATTTTCTCGTGATGAGGCCGCAAAGGGAGCCGTGCGGGACGTATGGGTTGCAGGAGCTGGCAGCAGGAGGACGCTGCAGCCATGGGCTTTTCTTCCCCCGCCCAAAAGGTTGTAATTATCTCGTTGTTTATCCATATGCAAGCTGTCGTCCTGGACGGGAACCGGCTCGGCTGTGGCCATCCCTTCTGAAAGCCACCAGCATCTCCTGGCCCCTCCTCCCCGTGCCCCCCGTGTCTCTGCCATCTGCTAGCAGCTTGCTGCTGGTTGCCAGCACCTCCACGGGGCTGCGGGCGTTGGGGACAGCTGGCACCGTCACCCTTTGTTATGACCGGAGGTCTCGGCTGTTGATGCCACTGTGAAGGGGACCAGGAATGGCTCCACCTCACTCACGTTCATCCCAGATCTCCAGAGAACCAGCAGGGAGGTGCTTGGTCACCCCTGAGCTGCCAGGGTTGTCTTGGAGGCTTCCTCCAAGGTCTGGGCACCCCCGTGGGTGTTGTGCCATGGGTGAGGGTGGGTGCCATGGACTTGGGTACTTGGCACCTCTCTGGACCGGGTCCTGTGTGGAGGTGCCGTTGCATATGTACCTCTTGTGTGGTTATCTCCTCTGTCTCATCCTTCCAGGTGTTTTGGAACGGCTGGTGCTAGTGTACCTGGCTCTTCTGCCTGTAGCTCTGGAGGCTGGAGATAGGCCCGTGCTGGCCGTGACCAGCATTCCTGACATGGACAGGTGTGGACATGCTGGAGGGGATGTGACCACCCGGCCCAGGGACTCCTGTCTCTGCCTCTCCCAGGCAACCACCCTGGTTTGTTCCTTTCCTGTCCTGATCGAACCTCAGCCTAAAGCGGTTTGTTCTTTGTCCTCAGTGCTCCTACACTTCCAGAACATCTCTCCTCCCAACCGTACAATTTTTCATCTGTTTTCTTGCCCCTGCTGCATCCCATCCTTGTGTACTGGTACCTCCCACAGGTCTCTCGATGGTGAACCTTACCTGCAACACCCCGGTTCCATCTCCCACCAGCAGCTCGCTGCTGTAGGTGCAGGATGTGCCGTATGGTGCTGAAGCCTCGTAGGATGCCTTCATCAGGACAGCAAGTCACTGATTCAGGGTCAAACTGTTACTTGGGTCTTGGGGTGAAATTCCAGTTGAGCGACGGAGAGCCGAAGGCTGGCTGACGAGGCTGGCTGGCTACCACAGGGGCTCGCGGGATCCTTTGGTCTTCGTCTCCTCCGCCTGGGTCTTTACCCACCTCACATATCTTGCCCTCAGCCCCGTGGTCTCTCCCATCAGTAGCCACCTTCTGGGCAGGCAACGTGGGCAATATGGTGTTGAAGGCAGCCTGGATGAGGTCTGCTGCTTTTCTTCTACCTGGAACATCAGTCCTCAGGTTTTCTGGCACAATCCACCTTCAGTAAACTCATGCTGCATTTTTTCTCATTTTCCATTTGCCTCTGCTTCTTCCAAAGCCCTTGCAGCATTGGATGCCGCGGTTGTTGTGTATTCCCGTTGTGACTTCTCTTTCACCATGTTCCTCTCATCTCCTCAGTATCCTGCTTTGTCTCCTGCCCAAGTAGTTCAAGTTTCTCCACGTTATTGCCCAGGCTGCTTTCATTACTTTATAAACATTTTAGCTGCTTCTCATTGATCACATCCAGTTCCTTAGTCAACTCGGTCAGTAATTGCATTCTCATATGTATTCAAATCTCTTTCCTTCTTTCTGTCTGTCCTGATTTTTTTTTTTTTTAAATTTCTGGCCATAGCTGTATTTTATTTCTTCCTGGTAGGAAAAGTGGAGGCAGAGATTATGTTAGCATCGCGTCCCCTTGTTTCTCAGCTGAAAACTTTCCTTATCACAGGAGCAGCCTTCATCCCAGGAGACTATTTCGTTGCACGCTCAAATTGAATTTGTCTGTCAAGAAGAACCCTCTTTCCACGAGTGTTTCCTTTGAGCTAACTTTTGTCATAGCACCCTCGAAGTGTCTATTGATCTCTTAATTGTTGTTTTATGCTTTCATTCCCCCTCATTCCCCCTTGTAGAGGGAGGAAGACTTGCAATTTGTGTTCTTGGTCCCCTTCACCAGGCCAGCGGTCTTGGTTCTCCCAACAGGAGGGACAAGGGGTGGGTGGATTCCACTCTGGTCCCATTGTGGCTGGTTTTGGTCTTCAACCCTTTTCCGTGTCCTTGCCTGTGCCAGGAGGGCCTGGGAGACCGGGCTGTTCACGTTTGATGTTATGAGGCATGGGGTGAAAGCGGTTCTCCTGCCCACACAGTCGCTGGTGCTTGTTTCTACTTGGGTTTTGCAACTTCACACCTGAGTCCTTCTGAGCTGTGGGTTCAACCCGCCTGCTTACAACCTGCCTCCTCCCGTGATGTGCTTGTTGGACCTCCACCGGGTCCTGGAGGCTGTTGCTGCTGTAGCATGCCTTGGAGATGTTGGCCAAAGAGCCCTGGATGTGGTGGGGAGATGCTGAAGCACAGAAGCCAAAGGGACGGTCTCTGTCCCAGAGGGCTTCCAGCCAAAGGGAGGAGGCACCGGCTGCCGCGGGACGGCTTAGCAGAGGGAAGCAATTAGAGGTTCTCGGGCAGCGTGATCGTCTGTAGTCACAGCACATCACAGCCTCGCTGACCTTCACTTTTAAGTCAGGCTTATGAAAAATAAACCGAAGGTGGGCCACTAATTGAATCCTTGCCTAGTCCTCTGCCTGCCCCTGAGCACAAAATCGGAGCGGGCGTTGCGAGGGCACGTCAGGAGCCTTTCTCTAATGAAGAGAGCCGAGGGAGTGGGAAGATGTGCTGACATCTCGCCTCGTTTATTATCTTCCGAAGGCTGCAAACAAGAGGGATGAGCACAGCGGCGTGGAGAGCTGTCGGCATTTCTGGAATAGTGTTGCATGTCTAATTTATGGCGTTAATGTAGATCAAGAAGTTTGGGGTCTGTGGAACAACTGTGGGGAGGACTGACCTTTCCCAAACTTGGGTTGTTTTCTGTAGTGCTTTTGGGATCATCTGGAGTTAATCAGTGTGGTAACACTCAAAAATCAGTATTGTCTAAAAATATATACAGTCCCTTTTGTTTTCAGTGGAGCAAGGTTTGCTGTAAGTAGAGGGTTGGGTTGTTTGAAAATACGTTTCAGTGTTCCAGCTCCACTGTGCACCAGCCTTACTTTTAAATTTATAGCCGTCTAAAATGAAAAGTAAATTGATTGTGTTATTCCCAGCCCTTTTATAAAAGTTAACATTGCAAAAACAGATGTGAAATGTGACCTCGTAGATTACAGTCTGGGCTTGGGGTTTTTTGGTTGAGGTGGTTTTTTTTTTTTCTTTCTTTCTCTCTCTGTGCCGTGTCCCTGAGGAGCAGAAATCTGCCTTTTTCTAGCAGGAGGAAAATTGCTCCGTGTCTCAATTGCCTCCTGCTAGCCTTCTGCAGGATGCTGCAGGACACGGAGCTCAGAGGAACGATAATGCTTTTACAAAAACACGCACCTTAGCAGGGCATTTTTAATTGTGAACGTGCATGAGGGTTCAGATTGCCTGGGAATTTGGTCATGCTCTAGCAAGCCCCACACCTCTAGGACATCCGTGCAAATCTGACCCAGGGGGACAGTGATTAAAAGGCAATGTCAAGTGGATTGTTGGTCTCCAGCTTCCTTTCAGGAGGCAGGTGAGCGTGTCCTCACCTCCCTCGTCACCCACCACGGCAGTCCTGGATGTAGCTCATGCCTCGGTCTGGGCAAAGCCTGGAGCTCCCGTGCTTTCTCCAGGTCGGCGGGGGCTGAGCTGTTGGGTGCTCTTTTGGGGCCAGGCTTTGCCGTATCGCAGCACTCTCTGGGCCACCGAAATCTTGAAGGGGTGAGTGCGTGGTCTCGTGAGGGACAGGGAGCGTGTCTGGAAGTGCCGGCGGCAGGTAAAGCTTCGGCAGCAGCGTGGTGGTAAGCGTGGCACCGCATCGGTGCTCTGCAGCCTAACCCTGGGGTGCAGGGGGGGAAGTGGGGCAGTTCTTCGGGCTTCGCTATATTATTTTCCGTGCTCTGGTACATTTGGAAAAAAAAAAAAGTTACTACTCTGCAAGAAGTGCTAAAAGGGCTCCATCACTTCCATAAATCTCACACATATAAATTATTGTCTTCTATTAGTCGCTTAAAAGGCTAGGTTGCTTAATTATTTTGATCACAGTAATCACTTATTTACAAGGTGGGGAAAAATGCCAAGCACTTCCAAGCTGAGCAGCAGAGTAGGGCTGTGGCAGAGGAGGCAGGGCTGCAGAAGCATTCCCTCCCTCCCTCCCCGCAAATGTGAATGCTTTGCCTTTTCTTGGTCGCATCGGTGGTGGTGGGCTCTCCTGCTCTGGCAGCCGTGGTGGGAAGGGAGCTGTGCTGCGTGGAGCCCGGGCGGCTGGGAGCGGCAGGACTGGGCTTGGCTGCGGGGAACTGGTTCTTGGTGGAGGAGTCGGAAAGTGGGCTGTGAGGGGGGTGGGAGGGTGGAACAGGGAGTGGGGACCCGGGGACAGAAGTGTAAGTAGGGAAGAGGAAAAGGGAAAGGATAACATGAGCCCTGCAGGCCAGAAGCCCCGCTTCGTACTGCCCTCCTCCCGGCTCCGCTTCACCCCACCCGGGCAAACTGCTCTTCTGCAAAGGCGCTGCCTCGCGGTTCTGGGGCCCGGGAGCTCCAGGGTCCCTTTTCAGGTCCCTTTTCAGGTCCCTCCTGAGAGGAGATGCTCTGATCCGCAGCCTTTGGTTCCCTCCTCCACGAAAGAGGTTCGGGGAGAGGGCGGGGGAAGGAGGGGTCTGGTAGAAGTTAAATGTGTCCCCCTGAAACCAACTGCAACCTGAAGAAGGTGTTTGTTTTTTTTCCTAAAAGCTTGCCTGTCTTCCTCCCGATCCTGCCAGCCCAACAAGAAGTTATGACCTCCCCTTACAAGTCTCGCCTTCCAGCTTTCACTCTGTGCCTTCCACACGTTTCTGCTGAGGAATCCGCCGTGCCCCCCGTGCTTCCCAGGGAAAGGCGCGCCTCCGTAAAAGCCCCTAATTCCATTAAAGTCCATTACAAGCTCCTCTCCCGCAGTTCCCGGAGGAGCGCGGGGCCGCGTATGTCGGAGACCGCAAGAAAACAAATGACCACTTTGAACAAATCCCAGGGCCACTCGCCAAGAGGGGATTCCCAGCTCTTTACAAACCGCCCTCGCTTCCTCCTAATAAAGAGGTAAAATGGACGCAGGGAAAATATGCGTTTTACAATCACCGAGATTTAGTCCTTCAAAGGATTTATTACAACCTTTTATTTTCATGCGTGGAAAATGTAATCTTATCTAGTACGCCGGCTGGCCCAGCTCAGCTCGCCGAATCGGTTTTACAGCAGAAAGCTATCAAACAGCAACCTTCAGGGGCACGCTGGGCCGGGGCGTTAACGTTGCTCGAATGCGTTAAAGCGGTTGAAACGTGCATTAAAATACGGCACTAGGAGAGGAGGATATCTGTGCAATTAGCAATCTGATGCTTTCAGCAGCTGCTTGCCATGTCGGTCCGGTGTATCAACAACGGGTGCTGCTGAGGTTTGTCGGAGAAAGGAAACAAACACACTGGCCACGCTGCTGCCCCAAAAACCCCGGCTTTCCAGTGGGTTAGCAGCCAGCTAGCTTGGTGTACGTGGGGTTCGCAGGGATCAGATGCAAGGGGTTGTAGGAGATAAATGCCTTGAACCTTGAATTTTAATTTACGCTGTTTGCAGGCAGCAGAAGCTGCTGGCGCTGGGGTGGTTTGCGTCCCCTCTGCTACGCTGGGGAGCGGTGCCAGTGACATTCGGAGTTCAGCAAGCAAAATCCTATTAAGATAACGTCACGGCCTTTCTGTTTTACTGTTTGCAAGCCAGCCATAACATCATTAAATTACACAACAGGGAGGTGCCTGCTGCCAAGGAGCTCTGCTCGAGATAAGATGAGGGTTGAGCCGCTGCCAAAATTTGAGTTGATATGACAAGAAATTTGGAGCTGGTTCAAGGCTTGATTCGCACAAGACATCGCAGCACGCAGGTAAACACTGCGCAGGATTGGTCCCTGGGGCAGCTTTGCCGCTCTGATCCGGGGCACGGCACGGGTTGTGCAGGTTGGGCAGTATCCGGCACTGCCGGCTGGCACCGCGCAACGCCTGCGCAGGGCAGGGCTCAGCTGGGACCAAAGGCGTTTGTGGTAGCCAAATTTACACCCGTTCTTGTGTTCAGCGCCGACAAAATCTGGCAGGATCTGTAGATGAAGCGAAGGAAGCTGTTCACAGGTCCTCGCCCTCCTTACCTCCACCGCCCCTCCCCAGCCCTTTCAGGGCAGTCGGAAGCAGCCTGGCAGCCAAGGGGATTGACTTCGGAGGCTCGCGCTACTCATTAAAACATAATGCCTATAACATGAGGGCAGTTTTGATAGTCGGTTATGTCTGGCTGAGATGGGGCGGATGGAGTCCCGCGGGGTTTACAGGAAGGTGAGCGGGGTGGTGTTGCCCCCCAGGGAGGAGAGGTGTTGCTGGCAGGGTTGTAAGGGCTGCCTTACCCGGTGGGCAAAACCAGAACCGGGAACACGGCGGGCACTGGGCTGCTCAGGGAAGTTGCTTGTTTTATGATGTGATGGCTGGACCAGCAGGAAAAGGAGCGAGAAGAAAGAGCCATGTTGTAAAACTACACGCAACCTCTGTAACAGCACTGAAACCCTGCCTTGCCGGTCCCCCTGCATCACCCACCGTGTCCCTGCCATGCTTGCCCACGCCAGCTTTGTGCCTCTTGCCGTTCTGCTGCTGCAGGTACAGAGGTTTGGTCCTGGGTTCTCCCGGACCTCCAGTTTCTCTGTGCTGTCCTACTTGTGGATAGTCTGGTCTTCAGGCTTCCTCTTTCAGATCCCCTGGGGAGAAGTTATCCAGCACCATCCTCACCTTGCCGTCGCTCAGCACAACGCCCGTCATCACCTTTTCCTCCTGCAGCATCTTCCAGGCAGTGGAGGTGATGCACGGCCAGGGCTCTGGGGGCTCAGCCCGGCCCCTGACACACAGAGGTGTTCAGGCGATTCTGTAGCAGTGCTTGGGCTGTACGTGCAGAGATCCTCAAGTCACCCCATCCTCCAAGACGGGACATCAGGAAGAAATCACTTAAAATGAAAATTGTGCCATCTCAGCAGTGGCTTTGCACATCTTCCCTGCAAAGGACTTTGGGTTAACGCAGTCCCACGAGCGGAGGGATGTCTGTGCTTCCCTAGTGCCTCGTCTCTTGGCCTGCCTGCAGCCTTGTAATTACGAAGCGATGTATGTGCAGGGGAGATGAGATACCGTGCCATGTCAGGCAAGTCTGTGACCTTCCTGTGATTCTCCAGTTTCCATAACAGCAGGGTATTTGTTTTGTTGCCGTAGAAAACCTGCCTGTGCAGGTTTGCAGGGTACCGAGCTGTCACTACAACCGTTGCCTTCCTGTGAGCCTGAAGGGGCCGCATGTGCCCGAGAACAAATCAGATGGTGTTTCCTGCCACCTCCTCGGGAAAAAAAAAAAGTGTTAGATTGACAGTTTTGGAAAGCAACGTTTTCTGTCTGTCAACAGAGCAGACAGCAGCATGGCACGGTCACAGGCGTGCATTGTCCCCTGCCTCACAGCAGCCGCCCTCCTGGCTGCATCACTCGACTGCGGTGGGCAGGAGGGTGGTCCTCATCCTGGAGGGCACTGCAAATCCAGTACGTCTAGGGTGAGCGGTGGTGGTGCCTTCAACATCAGACCAGGATCCGATCTCCCAGCTGTGGTGGGACAGTGATCTGTGCTTCCCTTCCCCGGGGAGCGCAGGGCTGGGCCGCTGGTGGCCGGTGTCCCCTGCAGCTGCCATTTCTGTGGGGAGCCATCCACTCACCTTTCCAGCTTGCTGCTGTCACTGCCAGATACACAGGCCTGGAGGGCAGCAGCACTCTGGGGACGGGACACGGAGTTGTCAGGGATGTGTGGGTCTTTCAGGACGCAGGCTCTGTGACCTGCTTTCATCCATCCCCCGAGAACCTCCACCACGGCGAAGGGCAGTCTTGCCAAAGAGAGATGGGAGACAGGCTCCCTGAGCAGGTGGGTGCCCTAACCAAGGTACCTGGAGATTGCAAAGCACGACACGCTGTCTCTACTGATGTCCCCCCTGAAATCCCACTCCCCGGACCGTGCTGAGGCTCCAGGGGCAGCGGGTGGGGGTGGGGGGGGGTTTTCCTGGGGCGGAACCTGACCCTGGCAGAGGCTGCTGGGTGCTGCGGTGGGAGCAGGGTGCAGAGAGCTCTTGTGAAGCCGGGCTGTGTCAGGCCATCCAGGGGTCAGAAAGGATCATCCCTTTCCCAAGAGTATTTCCCAACCCTTTTCCAAGAGTGTTTCCCGCATGTTTGCATGCGAGACCTCTCCTCTCTCCTCTGCCAGCAGCTGGAAGGCATCAGCCTGCCTGGACCACAGCTCCAGGATGGCAGTTCTTGTTTTGGTATATTTTCAGTGCTTTTGAGTATCAAAGGCACTTAGGTGAGCCCTTCCACCTGAAGAAGGAGGTCCTGCAGGTGGGCAGGCTGTGTCAGAGGTTGGTGAAGGCTGGGAGGGCACACGGCGTGGGGCCGGCTTGTCCCCCACCGCGCTGTGTAACAAGTCGTGGTGCTGGGGGATGGGTGGCGGAGGCGATGCGGCGGCAGGGACAACTGCCTGGGATGCATTCACTGTGTGCTTGTCCTAGGTGACACCGGGTCTCGAGGGGCAAGAAGGGGAGCTGCTGGTGAAGGGACCCTCCGTCTTCCGCGAGTACTGGAACAGACCCCGAGAAACCGCAGATGCCTTCACGCCCGACGGCTGGTTCAAAACAGGTACCGCTCCCTGCGGCGTCTGGCAGAGGACGGCGAGGGGAGGGGGGGCAGCAGCTCCGGTTCGGTCCCCGAGGTCCCCCGGCTGCTGGGAGGGGGTTTGGAGATGGGGGGTCCCAGCCTGGCAGGAGGTACGGGCTGGACGTGCCTCCAAACGCCAGGCTCAGGGAGAGGCTTTGCTTGCGTTGGCCATAATTAGCCAAGTAATGGGGTACGTTTGGGGTTGCTTGCTTGTAAGCATAATATGCTGGTGCTTGATGTTTTCTGGGGGCTTAAACTTTGCAGATGGGTGGGATTTAGCCTAACTTACATGGAGCCCCCACTAAGCTCCGAGGCGCGGGACCCGTCCTGGTTCCCCTCTCGCCGCCGGCATGGTGTCTGCGGGGGTTTGCGCTCCCGGCCACGGCTGCGTGTTTAAGGACAAGGTGTGTAGGGTCGAAACCATCAGCGTGGGCAGCGCGGCCGCGTGGGGTGGGCCGGGGTTGTGGGTTTGGCCACCAGCGTCACGAGGGAGCTTTTAATCACCGTCGTTTGTCAGTCGGAAGATGCTCATTGATGGAAAGCTGAACTTTCTGAGGAGCAGTCACAACGGGTGTCTTCAGTGTGGGAGCAGTTCAGGAAGGGGTTTTGACACTGCCACAATATTTTTTTTAAGTGAAAAGTCTGAGTCTTCCAAATAAAGAGACCTTTTAATTTGAAACCGAGGCTCATTTTATTTTTACATTGTGGAAATGCAAAGGAAATGTTTCTTTTTCTGGGTTTTCTCAGGTTTCCCTTTCAAGAGAGGGAAAAGTTTCTGAAACATAGAATGTTTCCAGGGATGGGAAAACCTCTGGTATTTGCTTCTTTCAAACAAAATTTCACCAGAAGATAATACCCTGATAATGATACTGCAGGTGGCTCCTGGGTGCGCCTTGGTTGGTTTTATCAAATATTTTTCAACAGAAGAAGGATCCTGGTACCCTGCGATAGCAGCGGATGCCGTCGGGACTGTCCCTGCCTGAAGCTGCTGTGGCTGAGACGGCAAGTTCTCGGAGGAGAACTCTTAGGGCCGATCCTGCCCATCGTGTGGGATAACAAATTTAGGAGGATACCAGGCTTAAGACCTTTCCCAAACGGAATAGATGTGACAAGCCATGAATAAGTTGTGTGCTTCAAATTACGTCTCCCGCTCTGCGCCTGGCGTGGCGAGCGGTCAGAGACCTCCTCGGTCCGAGCTTCCCGTCCCCCGGCACCGTCCTGCGATTTGGATTAAACACTAAACCGGTCGCAGGACGGGTTGGCAAGCTCTGGCCCAGGCTGCCGGTTGGTATCTCGGCGTGCCCACCTTCCTGCCGCCCCTGCCGCCGGCCGGGAGCCGTTTGGGCAGCGCGGTAAATACCGGCAGCGCGGTTGTATTACCGGCAGCTCGTTTGTCTGCCTGCACCCAGCCCGACCACCGATTAATCTTACCGGTGCAGAAGGGTGGGGTGGCTCGTTGCTGCCTAACCTTAACGTACAGGCAGCTCTGAGGGTCCCATTCCCCTCTTTCACTGTGTGGTGGCAGTGCCAGGACTCAGGCTGGATTTCTGTGTAATCGTATTTATTTACTGTTCTTGAAGAAGCTGTGATTTATTATTATTGTTAGCCCGAAGCAGACGGGGAGCTGCAGTGTCACCACGGGTCCCCATCCCGGGCGGGTACCACGGGCTGGGACTGGAGCATCGTCAGGCGAGGTGCAGGGTGCAGGGCAATCAGCTTTAAAAATTTTTTTAGTCAACACTCCTGATGAATATTTCAGATGCTAAGAAATAGCATGCATTAATTATTGCAAAGAGATGTCTTTAGGAGAAAATGATTTTGAAATTCAGTTTAATTTCATTGTAATGCGCTGCAAACAGGAAGGGAGTATGTGTGTTTAATTGGCTCTCGGGGGTAAGGCCGGGAAGATGGCATGCCTTTGTCACAGGCCATTAGTGATACAGACTGCATAATGAGAGAGTACAATCAGCTCACAGCTGCCGGCTCCTACGGGGAGAGAATGATATTAAATAGAAATCAGTATAAATTAAACTTAACCCTTTCACAAGCTGAGCAAAGCTCGGAGCTAGAAATAAGGGGGCGGGGAGTGGAGATAGGCATGGGGGGTTCAGGACAGGTCAGGGGATGCCTGGCCGACCCCCCCAGTGGCAGACCCCTGGCCAGGCTGCCTCCCCGACATCCTCCACAGCTCCCTAGGGAGGACGACAGGCTTTTAATTCTCTTTCCCATCCCGGTCCCCCACTCTTTGCCTGCCTTTCCTTTCGTTCCTCTCCTCACCGCTTGCTCCGTCTCACGCAGATATCGGGTCGATGGGGCTATTTTTTCCCCAAACCTCATTTAGCCGACGGTGCCGTGAGTGAGCCCCGTCGCCGCTTGTTCGCCCTGCCTGTCCCCGCCATGGTGACGGCCTTTGGAGATGGCTCGAAGATGACAAATGTCCCTGTGGTGGTAAAAAAGCACTTCAGGGAACGGAGGAGGTTGTGTCCCATCATAGTGACTGGGAGCTGGAGGGTGAATTACCCCCGGTGAGCAGAGGGGGGTAACTTTGGAGTGGAGACCACACTGGCAGACTCCGGGCTGTGATCTGCTCTGCCAGCCCTGTGCAGGTCCTACAGGTCGGTGTTTTAAAGGGGAGGCTGCCTGCGTGTGCACGGTGCTCCCGAAACGCAGGCGATGGCGTTCCTCTCGCTGCCGGACCCTCGTGTGGGTCCCCACCAAGTGACCTACAAGTCACCTAAAGCAGATGACAGTGTGATTGCAAGTGGTGGCCGGGTCCCCCCACATCCCCCAAGGACACGAGGAACTCAGGTGCAGCAGGGACAAGGTTTGGAGAGGGTAAAGTTGGGGACAGTGCAGGTAACTCCTGTCATTGTTAGTGGTGATCCGAAAAACCAGAAGGTCGGCAAATGAAGAATAATTACCGCAAGGGGAAACCCCGGCGTGTTGCTTGTGCTGCACCTCATTGGGAATCCGTCCCTGGCAGGGCCCTGCTCTGGGATGGCACCACATGGAGACAGGACACGCGGGAGGGGTGTCCCACGGTTGGCACTTACCATTCTATTAAACAGAAGGCGATGTGATGTCTGTGCATGCCGAGCACCGACGGTGGGCTCGGTGCGTACCCTCTCCATGCATTGCTGCCGTCTCATGAGGTGGCATGTCCTGCTGCCTTTGCTAAGTATAACCAGGTTGGGGTTCTACCTGGGTGTCCATCCTCGGAGTTTACACACACAAAGCCAAGAGTCACTGGAGCTTGTTCCCTCCTTTGGTTTCGTGATGGGAGTTGGTCTGGAACTGCTGCATGGGGCTCACATGGTCTGAGGGCCGGTTCGCTTCCATACCTGCCCCGGGGTGAGGGATGATGCTCAAACCTTGCAAGCCGCCTGCTGAAGCGTTCCGTCGAGTGCTTTTCTGGGCTGCTTCCTGCAATGCAAGGCTCACCAAGGAGTCTTGAATTTTTAAGTCTTTTCTGGCTGCAGGTCATTTATTTCCCCAATTCCTTCCTCAAGTCAGTTCTCTGTTTCTGGTTGCTGTTCCTGTGAGTTACCAGGGTTTGTTTTTTCAGAAAGTATAAAAGAAAATATATAAAAAAAAAAGAGCCAGCGCTTACATGGCAGCAGTCATTTTCCCTTCTGATTGACAGCTCCTTTATTAAAATCCTCCTTTCTACCCTGGAACTGTCTTCCCCAAGAAAACAACCTCATGTTGAGGATGGTCATTCCCTCCATGATAGGAAGAAAATAGCGATGCAGACTGTGGCCACCAGCCTCCTCTCACAGGGTGCTCCTGCAGCTCCCTGCCTGCTCTCTAGGGAAATCTTGGAATTTACGGTTGGACTTGATGACCTTTGAGGTCTCTTCCAACCATAAGGATTCTATAAGGACCAGGCGCTTGGTGCCACAACTGCAAACCTGCGCTTCCCCCCCTGGGACGAGAGGCAAACACGGCGTGTGCCGTGCAGGAAGCCCGTGCCGACCTCCCTGTGCCAACGTGCCCGCTTTGTGCCACCGGTTACGGAGGAACAAGTGTGTGTGCGTGTGTGTTGTAGGAGCAAAAAAAAAGCAGACAAAAAGGCCTGATGCTGCAGTGACTTTTTGATGAATTCAAGATCGTGGCTCTTTTGAGAAGCATTTGAACTCATGATGTTGCGTAGGTGATTTACTGTTGCTCCCATCCTCTTTATTCCCTCCAATTTGCACCGTTGTCTGCCTATCTCTCCATCTCTCTCATTTCCATCTGAGTGAATCTGATTATTTTTATTGTATTAAAGCTGTTGACAGAGCTGCTTAGATCAAAGTCCCCTCCAGCCATTTCCAGGGAGACTGCTGGCTATCCACCTGCCGTCATACATCCAGGCGGCACCGAGCCCTCGGAGACCCAGACAAACCCAAAGGAAAAATGCCTATGGCCGTCTGTCTCCTGTCGCTGTGATGCCTTCCCAGCTGTCCCGCGTCCGGCGAGGTGAGAGGCAATCTCCAAGCACACTCAGGTGCTGCTGAGCAGGAAGGATGGAAGAACCAGAATAAAATAAGGAAGGAAGAAATTTTTTACGCTGAGGGTGGTGAAACACTGGCAGAGGTTGCCCAGAGAGGTGGTAGCTGCCCCATCCCTGGACACGTTCAAGGTCAGGATGGACGGGGCTC
>NW_009623999.1:1511-9585 GCF_000690535.1 Cariama cristata | reverse complement strand
TGGGTTGAAGAGGTCCCTGCTCATGGCAGGGGGTTGGACTGGATGGCCTTGAAAGGTCCCTTCCAACCCAAACCCTTCCGTGATTCTATGAGCGATGACCGAGCAAAGCCCGGGAGCTGGAGCAGAGAAACACCAGCATCTCTGGTCATCCCGCTCCCTGATCTTTATTCATCTGCCCCGGCCTTGCGATGCTAGTGTCGCTCCGGCTCTGGCACCATCAGATTGCGTTATCTCTGCCCAGGAGGCAGCGGGTGGCTTTGGAGGCGTGAGGAAGGGGACGTAGGGTCTGGGAGGGTGATGGAGTGACACGGTGCGGTGCCCAGGCGCTGCCCTTTTCCTGCCTGCGCAGGGGGCTTTCTCCGGAGGAATCTGGCAATGCCGTGGTGTGCACGGGGGGAGTGATACGATCAGAAAGCAGACTTCTCCCCGAGGGAAGGTCGGCTTCCATTCACATTTGCCCATACATCCAGAAAATTAGAATCTGGTGTATTCAGGGAGATTTATTTTCAATTACAGGTTAAGGCTGAGACATGAAATAGCACCGGGTTTGAAAGTAGTGCATAAATCCTGCAACAAATCCATGTATCTCAGCTCCATATAATAAGATTTTATTGATTGCTATATTGTATCTGTCAGAATAAAACTCTCTTAATGCATGCATCAGGACGGAGAAGATAGAAAGCTTGTTGGTAGTAGAGTCTGATTCAAGAATCAATGCACTTTGATTAATATGTGGTTAAGAAAGTAAGAGTTATTTAACTTGTTTGAGGCGCATTTCAAAATGATGACTCGTATCTTTTAAGTTTCTTTCTTTCAGCTGCATTTAAAAAAACAACCTCGTAGCTGTTTTTCACATTGGGAAGTCCTGGTTTAGCACTGAATTTTTGCTAGATCCTTTTATGCAGGTCACACCCCCCCCAGACTCCCCTTAGCAATGATTCCTATGGCCCAAAAGGCTTCCCATGCACCGTTGTCGAAGGCTTTAGAAGAAAAGGAGAACAGGTGGACCTGCTAGCTCTTTATTCCTTCTGGATGTTCTGCAGTGAGAGAGGGAGCTCCAGGGGGGAAAAAAAAAAAAAAAAAAAAGAAGAGGTTAACCTGGAATAAGGCATCATCAGGAGAAAAGCGGAGCGCCCATCAGTTCTGGGAGGCTTTCGGCTGCTGCTGAGCTTGGGCAGTCGGCAGCAGGCGGTGCAGCTCTCTGGGCTTGCTGAACGTGCCGTTCTCCCAGTGCAGCATCCTCATCTCCAAACTCGGGCACCGAGGACAAGCCTTGGCTTAGCTGGGAGCATCCTACTCAGCACAGCCGTTCCCCGGTTCCTCCAGAAATGGGACCTGCTCTTGCTGCAGCCGTGACTCCCCAGGCAAGGGAAGAAGCCCAGTGTCTCTCTCGGACTGGTTTCAGGGACCTCCTGGAGTCTTCTTTGGGCTGAGCTCTCAGTCTGTAGCTGGGTCGCTCTGCTGGCACCAGCTGCAGATCCGTGCCATTCCCAGCCCCGGCTCGCTGGAGGTTCCCACCCCACCGCTTCTGATGGAAGAGGCAAAGCTGCCTGCAGTTTCCCAGCACAGAGAAAGCCGGTGTTTGTAGGAAACGCCCTGGGCAGGTCGGCCTTGGGCAGCCGTGACCCATTCCTCCCCCTGGGCTGCTCTCCGAGGAGAAGGGACGAGTGCCGTGCACCCCGTCCCTCCGGCGTGGGCTTTTTCCCTGGCACTTGCCTGTCCCCAGAGACAAGCAGGTGTTTCCCTGCCAGGGGAATTGCCTACATTCGTGGGTGTAGCACTGACACCTGAAACAGAAAATGCTTTAGCCTGATCAAGGCAGATTATAAATAGAAATGCATCTAATTAGCATCCTAATCTGCAGGTTTTCTGTTTGTTTGCGGTGTCTTTCCTAGTCACAAATCCAGTTAATGCAAATTCTGTTTTTAACGAAACGGTTCCTTAATGTTAATGTGTTGCGGATGATGTGACTTACCGGTTCGGTAAGCCCACCGGGTGCAGCGTTGGCTCCCTCCAAGGCTGGGCTGAAGGACCTTCTTTTCGAGTCTGTTGTAGGTGAAGCTCCAGAGTCGGGCAGGATGGGAGCGCTCGCCTGCTGCCTTGCCTACCCGCTTAGAACTTGGACCCTCGTTCCCACAAAGGACACCCCAAACAGTGCCAGGCATACCCCAAACACGGCTCCGTGGGCTGCTTTGGGAGGGGTATCCCCCCGGATCTCCGTGGGACAGGGAGAGGGGCTGCAGGCACCTACCGGGCAGCCTCTCCGGTGAAGCCGTGCCCTGTGCCGGGCTCACGTTTCTGCCCAACCCTCGTTTAAGAGGTGCTTCAGAAGTAAAAACATAAAGACGGCATGGTGTCTAGTACGTCAGCCGAGTGTACAGATTCCTTTACAATCTCAAAATGTTCCTCATACACACGCACTTCTCACACTGTGGAGAGAGAATTCCCTTTTTCTGCTTCCTGCCTCAGTATTTGTTCTTTCTCCTGGAGAAGACAGCGTTGCCGGGTTTGCCCGATGGCTGGAAGTCTTAGGGTCATCAGGACCCAGCGAAATTAAACCCTTTGTTTTCTTGACTGCTCGCGAGACGAATGTTTTCAGCAGTTCAGAGAGTGACTTGGGATTTTTGTAGCTGTAAATGAGAGCAGCTTTTGGCACAGAATTTGTTTACTCTCTGCGAAGCTCTGCTCTAGCATCAAATGTCTTGGATGCCAAGCCTTTACTTACTTGAGAACCTCTGCTCCACCGAGTCCAGTTTTCAGCAGCGTGGAGCAATTGCACCCCAGCCGCGAGTCGGTGGGAAGAGCAGGCACCCGCGTCTCCAAAACCCAGGCTGTTCCCTTTCAGTCTCTGTTTGCTTTTACCTGTCAAGGTGTGCTACGGCAGCGCTGCCCTTACAGCCTGAAGGGAGAGGGACTCGTTCAGGCTCGGATCACTGGGAGTGATTCTGCGCATCCCATCCCATCCCATCCCAGGGATTAACGCAAGGAGTCCTGGCCACAGCTCCAGTGGGGTTATGTTGTAAAGGTGTCGAGCTGAGCTCTGCCAGCCTGTCGGGAGATCTAGCGGGAGAATTGCAAGCCAGCAGGAGGGTTAAGAGGAGAAGTGGAGGACTGAGCTCAGGACATGGTGAAGAAATGGGCTGAACAATCGTCTTTCTCGTGGTACTTGGCAGAGCCCGTTGGGTCATTGGCAAGGCTTGCTTTCAAGTGGCTACTTACTGCTGTATAAATAGCATCTCTCCTCTAGTGCGAAATTAAAAATGCCATAGGGAAAGGTCAGCATCAAATCAGCTGAGTGAGCTCCCTGAGCGGGCGTGCAGAGGAGAGGACCACGGTCCCGTCGCGGGCACTGCCAAAGCCTGTATTGCCCTGGACCACGGTCCCGTCGTGGGCACTGCCAAAGCCTGTATTGCCCTGAGGATGGCTGGAGCGGGGCCCCAGGGGTCTGCACTGCTCCGTGCTCATGGTTCGGGTGCTGTGCAGACCGGTGTTTGTTGTGTCCTTTCTGTCACTGCTTGGCCCGTGACCGTGGGGCTTTGGAAAGCCCCTTGAAGGATGAAGGCTGCGGGGAGGGGTCTGCGGCAGTGACTGAGGGGTGGATTTGCTGTACCCTGGCAGAGAGCAGCAGGGATAGGAAAGGTAACGATTAAGACTGAATGTTGAGGTGATCACCCAAAATCCAAACCGCATTCAGCTTTGGAGATGCCAGACTGGCAACTGGCCGCTCCGAACGAGAGCTGTGATCCATGTACAGTCTGTGCTTCGCCCTTCAGTTCCCTGCCAAGCCTGCTGCTGCCTGGGCTCATCCTGTTCGAGCTACCGTGCCCAGCTCTTGGGATGGAGGTTTCACTCGGATAACAATCCGGCAGGAGTTAAACCTGCTGCTTTGCTCGCTCAGAGCTCTTGTAGGAGCTTCACCTTGTAGGGGCTGGGGCAGTCGGGGCAGAGAGCTGGAGCTGCTCGGCCGGGATGCTCAGGCAGTTGCGCTGCGGGTTTTACATTTGAAGGTCCTGTGTGTCCGTTTCCCCGCGGTCACCCGCACTTGTCATGGCCTGGTGGGCTTCTTGGCACGGCATCTCGCACCAGGAGCTTCCCCTAGAGCAGCACGCGGGTAGGAAAGGCTGCTTTGCTGGCCATGGGGATGCCTCTTCTTCAAGCTTGGGTGGTGATGGGGGTTATCTTCAGTCCTGACACTTGCCTGTCTCCAGCGATGCCCAGCTCAAGAGGAACTTTGTTGAAAATAGACCTTCCTTCCACCTTTGGCCATCTGTCATTTTTCTGCCTTATTTTGTGTCCTCAGCTTTCCCTTGCTCCTCGTTTGCCGGGTTTCCCGTTGCTTGAGGCAGGCTGCCGGTGCCCACACAATCTGTTTAGCTTGCTGAGCAGTTTTTGGCGTTCGATTTTTACATAACCCAGCACAGCCGTAAGTGGAGCGGGGTCGGGGACTTGCACAAATGATTACAGCTCGTGGGACGAGCTGGGAAGCCAGCGGCCCGATGTCCTTCCTTCGCAGCACGGGAGAGCGAGGGATCGCTTTTAACAGGCGTGATCCGAGACCGAGCCCCGTGAAGTGGTGAGGTTTTCGTTGGGCTGGTAACAGTGCTTGACGAAGAGCTGAACGTCTCTGGCTTTCAGAGGCTCTTTACTTTCGGCAAGAGTCATCCCTCTGGGTTTTGCTCAAGACAATTGAGAACATATTTACTTACGACTAATGGTATTATGGTGTAAGCAAAAGCATAACCTTCTGTATATTTAAGCAAACAATTTAAGGCGGATATCTTTCCTCCCATCCCACTGCTCCCTCTCTTAGTCAACAGCCTCCCATCCTTATCGCTGCTTTATTTAATAATTCGTCTCACCGGAGCCTGGGACAGGTCGCTGCGCTGGAAAGGAGAGGTGGTGCTCTCTTTAGCTAAGGTGTAAGCAAGCGATCCCCCGGCTCTTCTGCGGAGGGCAGGAGCCAAAGCAGAGGGGTTTAGTCTCATGTTTTTATTATTACAATTATTATTTTTAGCCGTGCACGCATGGCTACCATGCTCTTCAGAGTTTCACCAGCTGAGCGGCAGCCACGTTCAGCTGGGCTGCCACACCTTGGAGCATTTACTTATTTATTAGTCTTGGAGTTTTCTTTTTCATCTTGTTGTCTGCAGGGATTTCTATAAATATTTAAATGCTAATGTGGGGGGAAAAAAAGCACCACACACAAAATGTTTTTCATTTGTAGTTACCCATTTTCTTTTCTGGCTTGTCCTCTGGGCAAAGCCATCTGCAGTAATTCTGGCTGGGGGCAGCGGGGGGGCTCCCTCCTTGTGTCGTATCAGTCACCCGTGAGTTCCTGCTAATGATGAGTGAACCTACAAAGGCCTGGCTTGCAGAAACGTTCAAAGGCTGGGCCGGTTTATCTGCTGTTTTCCATTAGAGGAGCGTGGCACCCTTGGAGCAAGGTGTGCAGCCTGGGGAGTCTTCGTCTGCTGCTCGCCCTTCAGCTCCGTCATGTGCTGAAGGCTTGGAGCGGCTCCTGGTCGTGCTGAGCTACACGTGCAGAGCGTACCCAGCGATGAGGCACAGCACCCCTGCCAAGGGCAGGCAGGAGCCAGGATGCTGCCAGGCTCTGCCAAGATCTGAGTTTTCCGTTAATCCATTTGGTGCCGTCCTCTCCTGTCTGAAAGCTGGTGGCCAGCAGTTTCTCTGCTGGCATATGTCATGTAAAGAGCTCTGACGCCAACCCAGGCCAAGGCTGGAGCAGGGCCCATATGCAGCAATCCCCGGTGCCCTGAAACGATAGTATGGAGATGGGCCTTTGTATTTGCTAGCCAAAACCTGCTGGCCATTTGGGCCTGCTGGGAAGCCCATCTTGCAGGGGGTGGGAGAGGGTTTGGAGGGGATGTGGTGGATGATGCTCTCCAAGCTCCTCTGCTGTGTCTGCAGATGAAGCTGAAGCTGCTAGCTCTGTTCATCTGTGGGTTTTAGAGAGCTGCCGACACCACCGCCAGCCTTAAACCAGCCCTTTGCGTTCACCAAGCATCCCCCGTGTCCATGAAGGAACATGAAATGGGTCCGAGGATGATGAGCTTCGCAGTTCACAAAGAAGGAAGCCGCCAGATGGGTGCACGTTCTGCGCCCGTCTCCTGCCCAGCCCCGTTAGCGTGGGCATGAGGAGCTGCCGTCAGAAATGCTCCTGCTGGTGGATCCTTCAGCCCTGACTTTGTGTGCCGAACCCAAGGCTCCAGGCTTTATACGCAGCCGAGAGCCCACCTCATACGTCCACCACGACTTCACTGGTGCAGTCCCATGGCTGGGGTTATAGCCTATTTGCATGCAAATTGAACCGAAAATAACCTACATCTTTTGCTTCCTGTGCTTCTTTCCTCTCTGGAGCATCAGTTCTTTAAAAGCAGAGTGACCAGAAGGTGCACCCTTGGGGTGAACCCTGTGTGAAGGGATGGTGTGGCCGGACAAAGTGACACAAGAGGTTAACCTGCCCCTGCCTAAATACTGCCTTGCCTTCTCTCCTCTGCTGGAGCACCCCGAAGGAGCGAGGTGCCCCGGGAGAGAAGTCCTGTGGTGAGCAGGGGGTGGCATGAGCCCGTTCACGGCGGTCGGGTCGGGGTTGTAGAACAGGGCATGGAGGGGGGGGATTTGCACTGAACAGGCTTCGGGGTGGCAATGAGATACGACGTGCGAGCAAGCTGGGAGGGCAGACCTGGGTGCGGCGTGGGGTCAGCGAGCATCGTCCTGGCTTCTCCCCCTGCTGCCTGAGAGGTACGATCAGCTCGAGGAACCTGTTAAAAATACGGGTGTGAAGGGAAGGTAGCGCTGATTTATCAGCCGAGACAAGGGGTAGCTGCACGCCTCGTCTGGCCGGCAGCAAGTCCCCGACTCCCGCTGTTCCCTTCCTGGAAGCAGAGTCAGGGAGAGCGTGGCTCAGGATTACTGGGCTGAAATCAGACTTGTCTTATCTGCAGCTTTCACCTCCCAGGTACCTGGAGATGCTGCCAGCGTTCCTGGCACCGCTCCATCGCCCGCTCCACCAGCGTGGGGAGGAGTGCCTTATTAGCACAGCTCTTTGTGAGATGCCCTTGAGTGATTTTTTTTTTTTTCCAGGTGTAAATGCCAGGGGAGGCTGTACCAGTGCTTCACATTCTTTCATCTCGGCAGGGTTTTGCCCTTTCTCCCAGCGTGGCTCTGACAGCAGGCTCCGTGCTGCTGCCTGTGGAATACAAACTTCCCCATTGCAGAGCATGACAGGAATTAATTCCAGGCTTTTGTTTTGGTTTGTTTTTTTTTTTTTTCTTTCTCCTGCTTTTCTTTTTGCCTTGTGCTGGATGCTGCAGGGGTCTCTGGAGAAGTTTTGAGTGGGGAGTCAGTCGCTTAACCCCCTCTCTCCCGGGAGCAGGCAGCTCCGCAGCAGAGCCAACAGCTCTCGCAGATGGGGAGGACCGCAAAGCAGCTCGAAGCTCCGATGCCATTCCCATCCCCTGGCCGAGTTAGGGGAGAGGAACCGCCACGTGGAGACGTCTGCATCCCCCCATCTCTTAGTACCAGCCATCGGGGCAGTCGGAGGGTCTGTTCCCCGCTTGCTGAGCACGCAGTGCCTGCCATTAGTGCTAATGGGAGTTAGGCACACGCGCGGAGAGGCGAGGATGCCCCTGAGCTACAAATCTACTTGGCAATTTTATTATGTAAATAAATGGTGCTTGCACATACACCTGCTGCTGCGGCTGCTCCTGGTGATGTTCATGGCAAGATACGTAAACAAACAGCGATTCCGTTCTAATAGATTTATTTCCTTTCTCGTGAGCCATTAAATTACCTCCAGATTTCACGCAGGTAGGAATCTGTAACAGCGTCGACATCTTGCTCTGCCTCACCGGACGGTGGCCTGCAAAGCGTGACAGCCACCTATTACTCTCAGATATTGTGTTTTGGGGCGGGAGGCATGGGAGCAACCGGTATCCTCCTCGTTGTATCGGTGTCTTTGGATGTCCTCACCTCCCTCCAGGGCTCCCACCACCGCCGGGCAGTTTGCGGTGAAGGCAACAGCAAACCTCCCGGTGCTGGGCTGAGCTCCGTG
>NW_009623999.1:1229-1495 GCF_000690535.1 Cariama cristata | reverse complement strand
CACAGCCCACATCTGGAGAGCAAGAGTCCTCACCCAGACCCCTCGGGGCAGCTCCTCCGTCTGACCAGAGGGTGAAGGGCTCTTCCCTTCCAGGGGCTGGAAGCAGAGCTTGTTCTGGACCTCGAGGAGGCTCTGGGCTGGGGTTTGCTAGGAAATCCATCACCCCCCTGCAGAGCATCAGCACCGGGGCTCGCCAGGCTCCCTGACACCAGGCACCGGCCGACGGGACCTGCAAGGAGAGCAGCCGGCTCCTCTCCCACCTGGCC
>NW_009623999.1:0-1035 GCF_000690535.1 Cariama cristata | reverse complement strand
TGCCGGCACTGCTCCCGGTGGAGAGCCGGGCAGGGCTGGGTCGCTGGGAAGGGCTTTTGCATCGCACCCGGGCAGCACCCGAGCAAACGGGAGCCCTGGAAGTTGCTGGGGAGGGGAGATGGTTTCCTCATGAATAATTGGTGCATTATTAATATGCATGTGGTTTTTGAAGAAGTTTCAAACTCTCCCCCTCAGGAGCCTTTGATGCTTTATTAATGATTGCGGCGCACACCAAACCCTCGGTACGTCGCATCGGGAGCGGTGCCTTGGATCAGCCCCATGCCCCTGCCGAAGCAGCCCACTTATTTTTCGGTCGTTGTCTTTCTTTTGGGAGCCCAGGGAAGGCACTTTGCTGGTCCAAGCGACCAGGTGAGGGTCGATGCACTTGAGTAGCCCCGAAGAACCGCTCCACTGCCGCGATAGGAGCCGTAGGCAGCAGCAAGCCGGTCTTTGGGAACTCGGCAGGTCTCACCGTCACAGTCTGCGCAGGGCGGAAAAGGTGGGCAAAAGCAGAAGTTCAAGATTAACTTTACGCTCTGGATCAGGATTAACAGGAACTTTCTCAGGTCCCCTTGTAAATCAAAAGCAGATCCAAGACCCTGCAGAAAGGATGAGAGCAGGGGTTGGCGCTGGTTAACTGGGATGCCAGGAGGCTGCCAGAGGAGCCCAGGGTTTTCCTGCCACGTTTCCCTGCTGAAGCACTCGGGGACACGAGGTTCAAGATTAACTTTACGCTCTGGATCAGGATTAACAGGAACTTTCTCAGGTCCCCTTGTAAATCAAAAGCAGATCCAAGACCCTGCAGAAAGGATGAGAGCAGGGGTTGGCGCTGGTTAACTGGGATGCCAGGAGGCTGCCAGAGGAGCCCGGGGTTTTCCTGCCACGTTTCCCTGCTGAAGCACTCGGGGACACGAGGCAGCGGGGATGGAGCAGAGGAAGAATGGAGCAAGCCTGGGAAAGCAGCCCAGTTTTGGAGAACGTGTGTGCTGAAGTGCTGGGGTGGATGTGGGGACGAGTGGGGCGAGGTGCCGAGCC